>NW_028300835.1:364961-547442 GCF_057945365.1 Rhopilema esculentum
GAGGCCGTCAATCATGTCTTCGTCTGTTTCGGAGGCTTTGTGATTTTGCCAACAGACAGAGAGAATCTATCGACCCCGGATCGGGACAAAAAATAAATAGTAAAGCATGCCTAAAGGGGTATGGTGAATGCTCCCCCAGAAATTTTTGAAAATGGTGGCTGCTCTGGTGGCTATTTTGGTTGCTAAAATAGCTATGCTGGGTAAACTGCTCTGGCCGCAGTGACTAAGATAGAGGGAATCAGAGGGGGGCAACAAAACCCCATAGAGCTAGACCGAGGGGCAATTTACTCTTGAAAATTGCATACAAGATTTCACCAAAACAAAAGGATTTCTAGGGATTTTCAGATAAAACAATAGGATTTTCATAAAAGGTGTACAAGATTTTCTTGGAGTGATTTGCCCCTCGAGCTAGACTTCTATTTTGTCGGAAAACCTCTGGTCTTCTGGAAATTTTCTATGTTTATCTACTTGCTATGTTTTACGTATAGGAAAGAATTTAAAGCTAAATAAAAATAAGAATATCTGACTATGTCAAAATATTTATTTATTTCAGTTCTGATGTTGTTATATTTTGTGTACTTAGATATGATTGTATTTAGAGTGTACTATGGCTCTTCAACTAAGTGTATTTAGATAAATTAATTTTTTTATGATGATGATGGAAACGCCAAACATTGGTTGCGTGTTTGTCACCTTGCCATCAAAATTTCACGATATTGCGCCATTCAATCGCCTGGGGAGAAAAATGACATTGATGTGCCTACAAGAAAAATCATGCCCCTGTCGTGGGATAAATGTCGGAAAATCCAGGAACCAGGAAACTGATGGTTTGCCTAGAATCATTTTTACTGAGGCGGAAAGTTAACCTCTTTTTTAATCCAAATTATAAGTTTTCCATGTCTTCGTCAGTTGTAAGAGGTTGCCCATTGTATTCCTTCCCATGCAGTACATTGTTATAAAGGAAACATACTACAGTAAGACAATTATTGGTGGGGCTCCAGAAACCCCCACCCCCCACCAGCCCCCCGGCTCCGACGGGCCTTAAAAATGTGATTGCAACAGGGCTACATGTACAGATTTACACTATGGCATCCACATCTAGTTGCAACAGTGTGTCTGTTGTGATTGAATTTAGTTAACGAATTAAATGTTTTCCATTTTCATATACTTCGAGAAATTTCATTTTTCTGCATTATGGTGTTAAGATATCAGTTATGCTCAAATTATATTAAACAGCAAACAGAAATTATATTAATAGCTAAGAGACAGTGGCGTTGATAGAAAAATTCACAGGAGAGGTGAGAAACTTTCCGACAAAAATCTAACAAGCATTTATATTTTTTCATAAATTGTAACAAAATATAACGACATCAGAACTGAAATAAATATTTTGACATATACCCCTTTAGGCATGCTTTACTATTTATTTTTCGTCCCGATCCGGGGTCGATAGATTCTCTCTGTCTGTTGGTAAAAACACAAAGCCTCCGAAACAGACGAAGACATGATTGACGGCCTCTTTATAGTTCTAGCCCACATGAACTTCAGAGAGTTGGATTATAAACGCCCTCATGTGTTTTTTACTTAACAATTAATTCACATTTCCGCTTGTTACTGGGTTGTTCTGCTTGTTCCTGGGTTGTTCCGCTTGTTACTGGGTTGTTACTGGGTTGTTTCGCTTGTTACTGGGTTGTTACTGGGTTGTTCCGCTTGTTACTAGGCTGTTCCGCTTGTTCCTCGTTTTAGCAACGTCAACGCCTTGAAGAGAACAGGTGACTTCCTTTACTCTGGGTGAAAGTTTGGTTATATCAAAGACTTAAAGTCCCAGATTGTTGGATCTGTAGTCTGTGACCTTTAAGGAAAATGAATTGCATAAAGCTTATGACCCTCCTCTCTCTGGGAAGGTCAAGACCCTTGGATCTGTAGTCTGGGTCCCTAACCACTGAACAATCTTCAAACCAGAGGAAAAATTAAGAACTGAATGGAAGTTTGACAGTTGAGTTCAATTTTTTCATGAGTCAAACATTTTATTTTTCTTTTTCCAGTAAATTGAAAGGTGAATGAATGAATTTTCACTTTCTCACACCATGTAGTCCAATCTAGTGTCAATAAGTCACTTATTTACTTCCCCAGACCTGTCTAAATGCAGAAAGAACAATGAGACTGACACATTTATTACAGAATATCAAATTGATAGATAATCTTGTTGAATCGTTCAAAACTGATTCTCAAAAAGTTATTATAGAGGTAATTCATTTCCTCGCTGTGGTGCATATTCTTCAAAAAAGCATGCTTAGCCCCCAAGTTACAGGCACAGTAATGAGCGGGCTTTTGCAAAACTAGAGCCATAGCCCCCAAAGCAATTTGCTTCTCTGTTTTTGCAACACTTTTTATAAAATCAAACTTGACAAAATCTTACTGTGTTAAAGAGCCTTTTGATTTGACAGAATCTTAATCAAAGAAGGTTAGGTTAATCAAATAGACAAAGATGCTATGTAAGAGGAACTTAATGTTCAACCTTGTGGCAAGTATGAAATCCCAGTCACAAGGTTAATGAAATGTATAAATTACAAAGGTCATGCTTTTTTAACCTCAGACATCTAAACAATTATTTGGAAAGTTTGGCTGATTATTGGTGTCTCAAGAACAATCTGAATGAAATACTGCAAAGGAGCCCTAGGCAGCTTTTTCTGTCAAGCTACTTGTAACATTTCCACTTCCACTGTAAGCCAATACTGTCATTTACCCTTGGTGTTCTTAGATCAGTGAATCAAGAACTGAAGATATCTTAAGGACTTTTATGATTTTTTGTTAGGACAGAAATCCTTTATCTTGGTAGCTGCTATAATTTTCTTATTCTGTTGCTTATTTTTAGGTATTAATGACACTGTCAATAAATTGTTTGGAAGTTTACCAACATTTTCACCCTCCCAAAGCTTCAATGTAATTGTAAAACTTGTTATGATATCTGTTTATTTTACTTTTTCTCATACAGGCCTTGTTTACATAAGCTCCAATTAATTTTCATCTTTGGTACTTTCCTAATTCAACCAGCTGCAGTATTGTTCCTAAAATATCCCTGTAAGCTGCTTTCAAGTTTAACAGATTTTGCTTACTTCTGCTGTTTTTCCATGGCTGAACCATTGCCTCTTGGACCAATTGCTTTCTAAATTTCTGAGAAATAGCTTTAAAGACTCATTGCTAACAATGAGCCATTGCGCTACGCAAGCATCCCATAATGCATTTTTAGACAGTCTGAAATCAATTTACTGCCATTGAAGACAATTTACTGCCATTGTTTGGATCTTTGCCACGCTTTGTTTGGAGTCTTTAAGTGTTTTGTATTTCTTGAAAAGTCAGTAGCCATAAAGCTGATGGTTTGATCTTGATGAATGTATAGATGTCATCTCTGACCTCTATACCCTTGGAAAGTAAAAGGGAAGTGATAGGAGTTGGAGATGAGGCTTTCTTCTTCATATTGAATTTCAGACTTTCTTTCATTGCAAAACATTTGCCAGTAGCACTTTCTTTTGCTCTAACCTATTTATGGTTTGAGGTCAGTTAATGTAATGGGTTCAAAAATGTGTAAAGATTTTTTGAAAGAAATCTTAAAAAGATTACTCAAATTTTCCCAATATCCCATTACTAATTATTGCCATCAGAGTTTTACTCTGCAGATAATTACATTATTATAACTAGCCCTGATATCTTTTGTTATAGCACTCTGCAAATTAACGGAATAAACCATCAGCATAAATGGGTGCTGCTCTCATTTTGTTAGTCTTTGGACTACTATGTGTGTTCTGGTGACAACAATGAGAAAAATTTTCCCTTGGTACAAACAATTAAAAAAATTGAGAATCGAGTACAAGAAAGCTTTCATCAAAAGAAAGTTAGGAAGCATAACTGCTTGCTCCTGAGATAAATACAAAGCCCAAAAAATTCTGGTCATTCATCAACAATAAGAAGTGTGATGCTTTAGGAGTTTCAGCACTAAGAGCTAACAATGGTCTACCATACACAAATAGCAGATCTAAGGTAAACATACCGAACAGACAATTTGAATCTGTATTCAATAAAGAAAGAAGCCACTCAAGCTTAGCTGACACAGGAGTAAAGGTCACTCAAAGTTTATCTTCATTTGCAGTGTCTAAGAATGGAATATTGAAACAGCTTTATAACCTTGATATACATCAGGCCTAGATGAGATCCTTGCATGACTTTTCAAAGAGTATGTTTCCATGATAGCTCCTACCCTGACAAAGATATATAGAGATCCCATACAGACATGAAGTGTTATGGCCCCATTTGACCTAGCATAAAATAGTAGCCTCTTGCTGCTACCTTGAATTCTCCAAGAACGGTTAGTCAAAGAACACAGTTTACATTATATAACGATAATGGAGCTGCCACACAGTGTTATCACTTGCGCCTAGTGACTCATCCAGACTGGAGCAACCATAGCATTTGCTTCAATCAGAGATTCGTAGTCTCTTAGTATGCAGTTGAAAGCATTTTGCTTCCTTCTTTTTTGCTTCTTTTTGCTTCATTTTTGGTTCAGTATAAGGGCACTTAGTCGGAGTGTCCCTCTGAAAGCCAGGTGTTTATGCGAATGGTCTCCCAACACTTAACAGCTGAGTAAATAGACTGTATACTGCAGTCCAGAAATACTGAGCTATTTTTTGATAAGGCATGATAATTATGCTATAACACTGTAGAAGATTTTGCATTAAAAGTACTAAAAAAATCTTTGTTATCAGGAATTTCACATGGTTTTTACCGAATCTATGGTGGACGAGCTGCAGCCGTTGCTACAATAGCCTTCATAACAGGCCATGAAACATGAAATGCGTTTTAAAAAGCAATAGTTTATCAATAAACTTTGTGGCTTCTTTTTATAGTTTATTTCTCAGGAGTTCATGTAAGAGTAACTTTTCTACTGCGCTGAATTGGTGATGCCAACGCTAGAAGGGAGAAGCCAGAGTACAGAAAAGTTGTTAACCTTCCCCCAGACAAAAACATCCCAGAATGCAAACCTTCCTCACAAAACAATAGAAAGTGGACGTGGTTTTGGTGTGTCGTAGAGGCTTCTATTGTTTTTCGTGGTCAGTGGCCGTGCGACCGTAATGTTTTCCTGTCTCTGGGAGAAGCAACCGTGTGGTACCAAAAAGCTCAAGTAAAATTGAACAACATAAATTGTTTATTGTTTATATTTCAGACACCGTTTGAACCAAACAGAGATAGCTACAATGGGTACCAGAGCCACATAAATTCAAGCACGGAAATAGAATATAGGATTGGGAAATTTTGTGGCTCTGGTACCCAGGGTATGAAACTCTATGCAGCGGACATCTGTGCGCCCATTGTCATTTCACTGTTTTCAAATGTTTAAGAAGGGAGTGCTTTATGCTTGTAGGTTGGTACATAAAAAAACTGGTCAATACTGAGTATCTCTTTGATGAGTTGCCTTCGTCGTGGCTTTATCTTTCAGTGTTTTTTCTAAAATAACAGACCAAACGTTAGAATTAGTGAGCCAATCAAGCAAATTCACACGATTGCAAATTCTAAATGGGAAAATCCACAAAATCATTCTTTCGTCAGCAACCAGACAAAATAGTGAAAATATATTAATAAATCTGTTAAAAATGAATTAAACTAGGTCAATAGTGGTCTACCGAAAACGAAACAGCGTTCAAGAAATAAAATCACTTGAATTTAATCACATTACTCCTTGCAAACTCCAAAGAAAATTTAAGAATGAAAGTATCAAACAAAGTTGATTTAGCCTGGTCAAAACCAAACAAATAATGTCGCAGATGGTGTACTGGAGTCAGCCTCGATACCTTCCTTGTATTGCCAATCAATCTTACAACTGTGTTCTTTATAACCCTGTTTTAATGGAGCTTAAAGGCTTTCTTTATCCTTTCAAGGCTGATAAAAGACTTTTTGGATGGATGATGGCTTGTGAACGAAGAGGACCAAATATAGTTATTGATATACAGTTGAAATGAAGAGATGGGCCAAAATGAAGAGATAGGCCAAAATAAAAGATAGGAAAAAAAGGAATAGATAGCCAGACTAAACCCCCCTCCCCCCTTGACTCCTCATATGTCAAGCCTGGTTTGTGATAGTATAACGCGGCCTTATTCAGGTCCTAAATCAATGTGATGCTTTATAGCTCAAGTATAATCTTTGCTAGCGATAAAGTGGCTATGGATAAACGAAAGAAATTTTTTATTGTTTCTTGTCATAAACACTGGTATATTTGTACATAAAAATGTTGCTGATACAAAGAAATTTGTCAGTGGACAATGTTAGTAAAACCTTACGATGTCTATTGAACTATAAATTATTTCTTTAAGTTCTTAAACAGTTTTGCTGTAAGTTTGACCTTGCAAATTTTGTCAATAAAGTCATTAATAAGTCCATCAATGATAAATTAATTTTGCGCCGTTACCTGTTTTATTGATTTAGGTATTTTTCTCATGAAATTTATCGCAAGTCTATTTGTACCTGCTTCTCCCCAGGAAGTTGTTTGCTTTAATGTCTTAGCAATGAAAAATGCCTTAGCAATGAAAAATGTCTTAGCAATGAAAAATGTCTTAGCAATGAAAATGTCTTAGCAATGAAAAATGTCTTAGTACATTTGTTATGAACATATTATCTGTTTACTTGGTTCCATGAAAATTAATGTACCTTTTCTTTTATGGTTTATGAGCCGCCTTTACGCAGTCCATGAAAGTGCTTCATGTTAGCTCATTTAGTGTTTATACCCAATTGTAACAGCCAAAACTTGGTGTTTATACCAAGTCATGCAATACAATACAATACAATACAATACAATACAATACAATACAATACAATACAATACAATACAATACAATACAATACAATACTAAACAATACCAACAATACCATACAATACCAAACAATACCATACAATACAATACAGCGGATTACAATGACTTGCTTGATTTTTGCCGGATTCCCATAAAACTTTATAGTTATATTCTTTGTACTAAAAGTTATTGGTTACATATTTCCATCTTTATAAGGCCTTAGCAAATAAACAGTAGGGTGATGAGAATTGCTAACGACGGGCCTTTACTGCACCTCATCGATGTCTGGAATTTTTGCAACAATGATAAAAATATGCTTTTGCTATAGGAGGAACCGATAACTGATATATGTAAAGAAATGGTCAATAAATGGAATGAAACTTCTGGAAACAAAGTAGAGCAAAGTCCTTGTGAGTTTATTTCTTCTATCTCTAATTACCATGTAGCTATTTTTGTCTGTGAATACTTTTTTCTTGTTATTTTACTCTTATTTTTTACTGATTTGTAGGTCCCTGTTTGTTTGTTTGTCCATTCGTGTTTTTTCATATTTTTTGCTAAACACATGCATTTCACGCCTTTCAGCACAAACTAATAATGTCGCAAGTAAGGCCGAGGAAAAACTTCTAGATATAATACATAAGCAACAAGAAACCTTAGCAATGACAAAACCAACCGATAGGACAGAAGATGACATCAAAAGGAGGTTGCTAGAACAGTATTCACATGTTTCTGATGGCGAAGAAAGGTTTGTCATTGTTTGAAATTGCTTCATATTTCATTATGTTATGCAATTATATACTTGTTAGCGTAAGGCATGGATACGCTAATCAATGAACATTAGCAAAGTGTACCTAGGTGCAGGTTATCATGATAATGATAATCTAGGGAATCAAAGATGGCTCTCCAAAGCGCCACCTGCTAAACAACTGTGTCAAGTTCTGTTGTTTTTTCTTTAAAACATCTATATTATCATGTACATCATAGAGTAGACCCAAGAGTAACAGAGTATCTTTTGGCAAGAAGCCATGACCTCACAATTCACAAAGCGTGTTTGTGTTTTATAAGTGATTTTTTATGTGTTTTCGAACACAACTTTGTTTTGCTATCAGTTGCAAGAAAATCTTGGCTCTAGGATTCAAAGTGGGGAATATACTAGCACTTTCATTTACATCAAGAAATCTTTGATCTAATTATTAGATAAAATTTAAAGTCTAATTTTGTTAAAGCGGTAAGGCATTCTTACAACTGTGAGGAAAAATCTAAATTGCGAAAAGGAGCAAATCTAAACGGCTTTCCCATTATCTCCTTCGCAGTTTGGATTTGTCTTCGCCTTTCATGAATGCCTAGCCTGAGGCCTTACGGCTTTAACAAAAATAGACTTTGGGAAAGTCTAATTACTAGAGGGCTGACAAGTGAGCGTGGCTCTCGCAAGAAATGGTCGTAACTAAGCATAAACTGTCAATTTTCTTTAAGTCGTAAGCAATAATAACCGTTCCATCATGATTATCTCATAACCGAGTCATTAAGGGATATTCGTTGTTACAATTAACGACGATTAGAAACATTATATCTTCTCCCAATATCGTATTCTGGTTTAGTTTTCTTGTCACTCGAAACTGCTCCAGGTTACTAAACAAAAACCATTAGCAAATAAGGGTAAGATGGTCCTCAGAATGTTTTACCATTGTCAATCATAAGACTGAAGGTGGTGTTCTCTCATCATTTGAACCATTCATTTTTGGGCTGTTGGTGCGCCAATCGCAAAGACGGCCATAAATAAAACCCCAACCGTTTTTGAGGGGGTTGAGAAGAAGAACAATGTCCTTCTTCCGCCGACTAGCAGTACCTTGTTCATGCAAAAAGTCGCAAGCCATGCGGCCATTAACTAATGCACGGAAAAAAAGAAGTAGAAAGTCAACATGCATGTAAAGAAAACACCTGAAGATATCTAGACATGGGTTGGGTGGGCAGGGTCGCAAAGGAAGAACCTTTCCTCTCCATAGCCCTACTTCGAGTTGTCGTGTAACGTGTGAGAATGAAACTATGCCAAGACAAAGTTTATATACCCAATGCCAATGCACACTTGCACGCTTGTTGCTTTCGCCGTATAAAAAACACAATGTTAAAGCTTACTCGAGCACTGCTACAATAAACACAAACTCAACAATTGTGCAATCTGTGCCCAAAAAACAAAAGTCTAAGGGGCACCTAAAAGGCGTACCCTGTCACATATTAAACGTGTTTAATTCCATTTAATCAAGCTTCAAACTTCCTAATTTGTATGAACTGTATTGAATACTGTTGTTTAAAGCTTTTAAACTATTTTAAGTGATGATGACAAGAAGACGTGTGCCAAGAAATCGGACGAATCACAAAGTCAGCTATGTATCCTTTCGTGCCACATTTTTTATTCAGATTAAAGTGCTGCAGATTATTCACTCGGTACTGACAGTTTCTGAATAGGCAGCTGGGTCACCTAAACATTCATTAAACGTTAATTCTTGATGTTGTTGACAGCTGGTACCGGATAAGCGACTATTTCAATCATATCATGCTAGTAGCTATGTAGCTACATGTGTAAATATGTATATTGCTCCTGCAATAACAAAATTGTTATTACCAGCAGCATAAACTGGTACAAATTCTCCCCACCAAAACCATACACTTTTTATATGATATTACCCAATGAATGTTTTTTATGTTTTTCCAAGGTAAGCCAATAGATATATAAACATTCTGCCTGGCCATTCACTGCTCCTTCCGAGAATATCTTTGAGAACCCCCGCATGAAAAAAACTGTACGCTAGAGCAAATAAAAGTCTTCCCATGATCTCGGTCAACGGGCTTGACATGCTTTGTGGCTTTGTATTCTTGGTTCAGAAATAACTTGTTTGTAGTCATTCCCTAGTCATTTAGTTTTATTTTTTATCGATACTGCTCTTGTCTAGAATCTTCTTAGAGCGTGCGAGTGGCTGCTTTTAGTCCAAAGCTAGATTGCCAACCAAAGATTGTTAAAGAGACCGAAGTTATGTAACATTTTGAAGATATAGTGGGGAAATCCTGCTTTCAGAAATATATTTTTCGTTGCGAAACTTCAAGTAGCTCAGCACGTGAGTAATCAGGAGGAAATCTACAATCTCTTTGGACTTAGGTGCAAAATAATATTTAATTTTCTTCATCAATTAATGACTGGCTATAAGATAAAGTAAATTGATGACAAAATTTTTGATATCAGTGAAACTCGTAGAATTCCTTCACTTCCTCAAGCTATGTTCGAGAACATTAATGCAAAAACAGTGGTTGAAAATCAAAAACAGCAACGAGAAACGCAGAAAAAGGCTGCTGAGGAGAAGAAAGAAAAAGACAAAGCGAACAGAGAGGCGGAGAAACTGAAAAAGCAGGAAAGACAAGACAAAGAAAAGAAACGAACACAGAAAGGCGAACGGAAAAGATAGAATTTACATGATGTGTAATTGTTGATTAAAACCCCGTTTACACTGCCCCGTTCAAAAACGGAACCGTGACGGTACAAGTTTCGTTCGCTTTCGTACCAGGATCAAAACTATTCCGGATAGCAGAGCAAAAATGTCTCGGTTCCAGAGTGCTAGTGTAAACGAAAGGGCGAACCGCGACGGTCGCAGTTCTAAACTTGCACGGAACAGGGTAAATGGGCTAATACGTTTGCCAGAGCTTGTATCAAAATCTATCGCTTATTTAAACGCTTTCAGTTTACTATCGTTTTGTAATCTGCTTGCTTGGCTTCTCTGAAATCTTTTCAGCCTAAGTTGTATTACTGATCTATAAAAAAGACTGGGTCGAGCTTCTAATGTGACACGTGTGTCGCCATTCGAAAAGAATGCCTACAACGACTCAGCCTTCAGTCCTTCACTATCACTCTTAAAAACGTTTTCATCTGAATAGCCCTTTTTCCTTTTCCTTTCTTGAATATACAGGATGGATTACAGCTCTCGCCTATCCATGAGCATGGTTTTGCGGAATGGCTTCCCACTTCTGTTTGGGACCCTTTTTCCTTTGAAATCGAACGGGCTTCAAACTTTGGTGTTTCAAGACAATTGGTAGCTCAATCCAATCATTTTTATAGAGCTATGATTTGAGCTGTCATTTCTCCAGCTGCCAATGAATTGATATAGAAGTTTCAGGAACGCATGCACGATTTCTTATGATTGCTTAGTTCTGCTGATCTTATAAATACACCACAAACAATTTCATCATTTGAAATTGCTTCTGTGGTTGAGTCTTGTATTTATCTACGAGTCAATCTCATTTTTACTGAATCATCCTTGAGGTATATTCGCTGCTGCTTGAGTAGTTTCACCAATTTTTCCTACCATAACAATAAGTACACAAATATGATCGCTATTAATCGTGTGATTTCCAGAGTAAAACTTCCTTTCTCACCGTTATTTGAATAGTGGTTTCTTCCTCAAGTCTATCTGACCCATTATAATAACCTATTGTAAGCGACATATTTGTGGATGCTTTAGATGACCTATTTAACGGATTAGTGCTAACATATAATCTGATGAAGAAAGTCTCTACTGGTTTATATTTGTGCTGATATTTCTGTCCCAAGGCTGAAAGCAGTGAGCAACAGAAGTATCTCTAACATAGACATACCGTAGGGCACATTTCAACAGTGGGTAGGGACATGTAGTCAGAAAAGGGGCACATCTGTGAGCTATAAATAGGTACTTTCACAAAATTTCTGAAAAGCTGGATGAACGTGCCCCCTGCCTCCTGCCCCCTACTTTTCAGAATGAATGAAGTTGAATGAAGATTCTTACGAGCTCGGCTTATTTTGGGATGGGAGTAAGGTTCTAGGATGCTAGGAAAGAGAGAGAGCAAGTCTTACCCACTTGAACGAGGCAAGAATGAGCAGAGAAAAAAGCATGTTACAAAGTTTGGTTTCAATTTCAGGTGCTGCATAAGCCTGATCTACACGAGATGAATTTTTTTCGTGCGAAGCGAATTTTTCGCCGCGAATGCGCCAAAAATATACACAAAAGTAGAGATTAGAATATTCGCAGCGAATTCGCGTCGAATAATTCGCTGCGAAAAAGTAGAAACCATTCCTAATTTTTCGCTGCGAAATTTTTCGCCTTGTAAAATAAAACAGTCAGAACAGCATTTGAAGACACCAGACTTCTGTTTTGGTTTCAGATGGCCTACGTCTTTCCGCATTTTTTTCTCTCTTTCGCCTATAAAACGTCAATAAAATAGGTTGGTAATTTTTCTTTTCCTGTTTTTTGTACACAATTCATATAAGTGGATTCATATTAGATTTTTATTCAAACATTTGAATTTCAAATTGATGAAAACTGGCTTGAAAGTTTCATCGTTCTACCAATATGTCAGAAATAAAAAGAAGGCAAGAATTTCTTCGAATTACTAAATTGTTGGCTGCTTATTTGCCTGCTCAACAGCAACAGTTTTAAGCAGATGCACTAACAGGATTTCGTATGCTCTTGCAAGTTTCGATGGCGACCTTGAAAGAATGAAAGTACTTGAAGAAGCTATCCTAGTCCTATAAATCTAAACGTAAACCCCTCTTCACGAAAAATGGAATTCCGCCTACTGTAGACGTCCTGAATAACTTTTTCTAATCCAGTATCGCTTTTTGCTGTTTTGCTCGCTTTTTTGATCAATCTTAAAATTTTAAGCTTTCTGATAATCGATATTCACAGCGAATTCACAAAAAATTTCTGCCAGTGAAAATTCAACTTCGCTTCGCGCGAAAAATTCGTCTCGTGTGAATCAGGCTTTAGACTCATAGGTGAACTAAAAACTCCATATTTTCGCTAGAAAGATGCTGAAGAAAAAAGAACGTTATTTTTGTATGATTTTGTATGATGTGAATACAGTGGACTCTCGATATAACGAACTCTGAAGGGAACCAGAAAATAGTTCGTTATAATAGGTTTCTTCGCAGTACACGCCTAAAAATATTACTATTTTAGGTGGGCTTGTTTAGGCTATCTCAAAATTCTGTGCTCATTTTACTCCAAAAAACCAAGCTGTATTAAAATATCACTAATGTCTAGCCATCGAAAATGAAAATCCTGTTCCTCCTATAATTTGGGACCTAGACATTGGCAAAGCTGGCATGACTTCACCGAGCACTTCACTTGTCTTTTTCGCTTCTCCAACTGGGTCTCTCAATAAAATTTTGTCGTCGCTCGTTGCCAATGTCATACATGTAAGAAGGTTCGTTGGCAGTCTGGCCGAGACCCAGCTTTGGCCCCGGGGCTATAAACAACACGGGCCCTTTTGCAAGGGAAGCGGCGCAGGGGCAAAACTTTCGCGAGCTTTAGTTCGTTATACCGGGAAGTTCGTTATATCTGGGGTTCCTTATATTGGGATTCCACTGTATATACAGTATTCTCTCTGATTAGCGGACAACGTCGGGGCCAGAGCAAGGTGTCCACTAATTGGAAGTGTCCGCCTTTTGGAATGTTTTGCAATATAAGTTCCAAAGTTGAAAATAGACTCTAGTTTTGTATTTAAAAGGTGGAATCAGTGGTGGCGCCAGGGGAGGGCTAGGTGGCTACAGTCGGAAGCACCTGGCCCCCCCACCCCATCGGAGAAAATTTTAGGTTATTGTCGGAGCAAATTTGACAAAATAACGTACGAAAACGGCATATTTTAGTCATTTTAGCCCCCCTGTCGGAAGCTCCCACCCCTCTGCCGGAAGATTTCTGGCACCACCTCTGGGTGTAGTCTAGGTAATAAGTGGCTATCGGGTTGAACTTAGAAATAAGAAAGAATAACCAAATTGAGCGCAACACAACAAAAAGGTTGGTAAACTGGGCTGTATAGAAGCTCAAAGCTGTAAAAAGCCAACTAGATTGTCAAGTGTCAAAGAGCTTGAAATAAATATTTGAACAAATATTCATTCATCTCATTTTTTGTTCGCTGGCTCCTAAATTTTTTGTACTGTCTGCTAATTGGAAAGAGAAAAAAACCAAATTTACTATATTGTGCAAAAAATATTGTCCGTTAATTAGAGTGTCTGCTAATTAAGTGTCCGCTTTTTAGAAAGTTTTTTATGAGACTTTGACCAGAAAACTTTCGGGGAAAATTGTCCGCTAATCAGAGGTGTCCGCTTTTTAGAGTGTCCGTTAATTGGAGAGAATACTGTACATGAAAATATCTTTATCGTAAACGACAGAACTAAGTGTAAAAAAAATCGAAAATTGAACGAAGACAGCCTTACTATATACCAAAATCGTAGTCCGCAAAAGATTACATAAATGAAATATAACTAACACTTTGAGTTTTAAACACTTAGAGGTATGGGCTTCGAGTTCCAAACTCTATCTGCGTAGTATTGAAAATATTCATGGACTTATGGTTGATCTGAATGCGGCCTTAGGTAGCTATCACTTGCCGTGTAGCTATTTTTAGATCAAGATTCTATAATCTATGATGTGATTTATGAAAATATGAACACTTATGAGTGCGTTCTTCTTCGCCTATTGTGGCGAAACTTCCCGTGACAGCAGCCAAGACTTCCCGTTACTGTGACAGCAGCCAAGACCATGAAAATCTAATAATTAAAACGAAACATGTGTAATGTGTAACCAACAAGCACGCAAACCTGTCATGTGTATAATACTGATCTAGTCAGCGGGCGTGGAAACATCACCTTAAAAGTCGTAAAGAATCCAAAATAAAGTGACCCCTGCCTTTCGAGAATTCTCTATTAACTCGAAGCTTTTTTGAATTTGTTCATTTTTGTGGTTACAGTAAACATATGCGAAGTCACTCTCAGATCAACAGACAAGCCCTTTTTGGCCTTACGAAAAAATAGAACGCTGTCAACTGAGTAAATAAGTGACGGTTGACTGAGTTAATATGGGGCCCTTTGTTTAAGCCAGAAAGTTTTCCAACAGAAACTTGCCTCGGAGCGGGTTTTCTCTGCTGCAAACAATGAAATTCGGTAATGTTTTATCATTTTCAAAGCTTATGACGTTGCTTTTAAACGATTTTCTTCCGTTTTAATGTTGGGCTTTTTAGGGAAAAAAAATAGTTCCTTCATTCTATTCTTATAAGGAAAAATGAGGTTGTCACTCTTTCCAATCTTTCGTGGATTTAACTCGAAAACAAAAGGATTTATGCAAAAGGGCGTACGAGATTTCTGTGAGAACCCCAACAGCAAGGAAAGTCTGACATCTGATCAAAATCTGTCGATTCTTGTTCAAGATCAAAATCAGATCAAAAATCTGTGTTTTTGGTATTTACCTTTTAACGGGAAGTGAACTTCGCGGTGTAGTCAAATGGTCAAACGGTTCGCTGCATAACAATTAAAATTTTGGACGTCTCATAAGCATAACAAAGGCTGCAGGTGACTCTCTGTGATAACAATATTGACACGTGACTTGGTCTGACTGAACGGTCTAGACCCTGATTGTACGCATGCGCAATACTGACAAATTCAAGTTAGACCTGTTTCGTGGTCTGTTAGACATAATTGTCCGTCTGCCGTTGAAAAAATATTGGATCGTGAACGTTTACAGGAAGAAGCAGGAGTATTGCCATTACAACAGTTTAAAGATGCCTGGAGAGCTAAGTGGTACGCAAAGGTTGATCCGTGGAAAACTTTCTAAGTTTTTAAACCTTGGGCTGTGCGTGACAGGCATAATTTTCATCATTATCGGCGTCTTCAAGTCCACTTTGTTGTTGTACATTGGTTGTGCGGTAAGTTGGAAATATTCTCTGTCTCAGCTCTTGGTTGTTTTTGCTTCGCCTCCATTTTACCGTAGGATAAGCTTTCAACGAGGTTTAAGAAGGATATAGCACTGTAGTTTCATAATTTAATTTACTAAATATTCGAGAGGAAACTTGCACAGGAAGATTCGTTAGAATCCGCGCTCGACCACAATAACAGATGCTGATGTCCTACCTGTCCACCTTCAAAATTTGGATGGCCATTCGCCTGCCCATGAAAGTGGTTAATTCTAAATCTTTTTCGCTATCAGAAAAGAAGGGAATCGCTGTGAAGTCGCTGTGTCATTTATGTGTGCTTGAGGTGATGTAATGGGACAAATAACCTTCCTTTTTTGATAATTTTTTACTACACCTCCTATAAGAAATAAAAATGTTGATTCTGAAATATTGGGCGGTACTTACAAGCCTTTTGTTATTTGTTACATTCCTGACCTTTTTTGTTTTGATCACGAGTAAATTGAATTCAATGTTACTTCAAATGATTTATTGTGTTGTTACATATGGACATTCATTGTTGCACGATTGACGGATAGGTTAGGCCAAAACTGATAATAAAACAAACAAGAAGACAAAATCTATTTATCTAAGATCATTCGGTGCTCAAATTTTTGGGAATCGTTGTGGTTTCAAGGCAGTTAGATATTGATCTACTTGGGAAAGTTGAAATTACATCAGTTCTTCATTTGGTTTCAGAAATGTTCAAGATATTTTCATCAAAATGTTTCTAAATCAGAACAAGATATATTATTTGGGTTTCAACAAATATTTATCTAAATAGATACAATGTCCCATGTTGGTGGAGTCTAGAGCAAAAACCTTACTATCTACAAGTTTTGGCCTGTGCTATTGTTCTCGAGAAATTGTTTACGAACACCTGTTGTGAAACCTTAGCACAAAATTTACTTTTGTCAAATGGTCAAGAAATATGTTTTGCAAATGTTTGCATAAGATTTAGCTGTACGTGCACGAATTTCTATTGATCAGTCGAGGCAGGTTTAAACCAGGAAAAGGGGAAATGGGAAACGCCGCTTTCACTCTTACGTCGTTTCCTTACTGCGAGCAATTGATTAAATGGGACTCATTCAAAAGCTGCCGTCGGTTTCTGTTCCATGTGAACGGCTATTCCAAAAGCATCATATTATGGTCGTATTACATCATTGTCGAGGGGCGATTCACTCTTGCAAACAGCGTACGAGATTTTGCCCAAAGCAAACCTTAGAGTGATTGGCCCCTCGATCATTGTTATTCATACAGACAAACAGACAGGTATTCTCCTAAAATAAATTAAAGGGTGAGCGGATGCATGAGCACAATGGTGCAGGGGCAGGTGTGTAGAGCAAGGGAGCTGAGCCCTCTTTGTTAATGCTGTATATTGGCAAACATCTACTTTTGCTATTGTTCTTTGCAATATATTGTGCAAGAGCCCCCCTTATTATTTTGATAGCACTACACCACTGTGCTGGGGCAGTTGCCACCTTACCTTCAGGGAATTTAATGATCTTCTTTATTATTTTTTGACACTTTTGTCTTTTTTCTTGACGCTTTACTTCCACCCCCCCCCCCCCCTGCAGCTCTTCTGACGTTTCCCTTAACTTTTGAGTTGTGGTAGGTCCTCACAAGTTGATGTCTATCCCCTTCTCTTTTGGGCCCTGGAAAGGACACATTGAATTATTTCCATGCTCTTCAGTTATTCACCCAGTATATTTTACACTTGGTGTATTCTGTTTATCTGAAGACTTTGTGTAACAGTTAAGGTAGATTTAAAAAAATTACATAAAATAATTACCCTCCTTACCCTGAGGCTCTTTGATGAAAATTGAAATTAACAGGTGCAAAATTCCTAGTAAAAGTTGCAAATGTTCTGTCCAGTTTCCTAGTAACTCTCTTTTTCAAAGCAATCTCTCAGTCCAGCCAATGAAAACAGCTTTAGTTGCATAACTTTCAAGTATTCACTAACCTAGTATAGAGAAAATCAAGGGGCTGACCCTCCACTGATAGGAATGTTGGTGTCTGAATTCTTGGCTTTATTTTGCTACTACAGACTACCAGAAAATGAATTTTTGCTGATAGAAACAAAATTTATAGGACACAGAGATATTGTGGGGCTGTTGCACTCCCCACAGCCCCCCATCCTACCTAAGGTCGTCCCTGAGAGTATATTATCCAGTTTGTTAAAGATATTGCAGGGACATGGATTGATGGGGTGGGAGGTCAGTCCAAGAATTTCATGGGCATGCAGAAATATGCCCTTTTTTTCATTAAGAATGAAAAGAGGCACTCCACTGATTTCTTCTACTTACACTATCATAAATTGCAATTTAGAAAAAATAGTTTCACACAGAAATCTTTGCAAGATCCCAAAAATTCATTTTATACAAATACTCACACGAAAGGGTCACTCTGGATAAAATCTTGACCCAAAATCTCTGACTGGTGCAGCACATGTCTTTTTGCAGAGTGCACAATAAGATTTAACATTAATCCGAGTGTATCTTTTTCAACAAAGATTATTATTGCCACTTCCAATACTAGCTGGTCTCTTTTTTCACGTTTTGTAAAATGATCTTTTTTGTTTTCAGCTTATTGGTGCATCTATAGGCGGCTTTATAAGGTCGAGATTGCCAATGACAACAATGGTGAGTGCTTGTTGCTTTTTATAGCCTGGTCAGTTTTAAATCTGGTCAGTGGTGGCTGAAAGTCAAGGGTCACTAAAGTGTCTGTAGAGTTTCTCTATAAATCTCCAAATCATGGTGAGACATAACAGTAGTACCTTGTAGTACTTGAGAGCAAGGGTGTAATGCCAGGGGACTGAGCCCCAGCATCTTAATGCCGGAAATTGGCAAATTTCTACTTTTGCTATTGTTTTTTGCAACATGTTGTGCAAGAGCCCCCCTTTTTTTGTTTTGATAGCACTACACCCCTGTTTGAGAGGTATACTTGTAAAAACCATTTTTTATTGTTTGTCTCAGTAGAATTTGGCTGGAGGATAGTACCTGGCACTAGAAGTTTTTCTTAGGAAGCTTTTTAGTATCAAATAGTATAGTAGATATCTAGTTCAAAATTCACATGTCTTCGGCTTTTCGGTGTTAAATTGTCATTAGATTATTCAAATCATGTTCATACTGTATTGATTAATTCCTCTATAAAGTTTAGTTTGTAAAACCAGAAGGCTAAAAAGCACTATTCCCTTCAAAACACTGCCTGCGGACCCCTTCTGTGCTGAATACTTGCCCTTACGCTGTGGCGTACCCAAGGGGGGAATAGGGGGGTCCGGACCCCCCACTATCCTAAAATATGATCCTCGAGATTTGTCCAAAAACGATGTGAAACCCATTGGATAGGGGGGGGGGGGGTAGTATACTGTATGCTTGTGTTAATAACAATTGTAAAATACTTTGGTATTCACCGTAGCTAACATGAATCAAATAATGGGGGGACATTTTGCAAAAATTTATGGGGGCTGCAGACCCCCCCTCCCTCCAAACGTATGGGACACTTTTAATAATGACATTTTGGATAAGGACGTCAAAGTCACAGGACATTCCAGTTTGATATATGCTATATATATATGAGCTCAGCTCTAATTGTCATTTCGGTCACGTCTTCAGCATATAACCCGAACAACCTTTGTATAATCTTGCAAATACGATCATTTTTCGAATTCTAGATCCTATTGTGTAATTGTTCAGTTTTCGTCCATTATTTGCATTATTTGTCGTTCTATTTGGCTTAGCAGAATTAAACCCTTTTCTCATAAAGCGATCTATTTTCTATTGCTCTACAAAGTCCCTTTTTTAATCGACTAACCGTCCTTTCCTTTTTCAACTTGGCCACCTCTTAAGGAGAAGCCTCTTCTAGTTTTGTCAACAGTACTATATTTCCTTTATATCAGCATAGACTATGATATCAGTGTACTGAATAGGAACAGTACCATGGGCAGTACCCAAAAATATGAATTTCATTCGGACGGGCCTGCATAATACATAACATATAGCTTATAAAATTTCTAGCAACATTATGTTAAGAAGTCTATTTCAAACAGAAAACGAATGAATTTCCCTTTTTCTAGCTCAACTATATCGTCGAAGCGTTTAGGTTTACATCATTTTCAAGGTTTATAACTCGAACTGCCTTTAGACAGCGCTTCATTGGGATTAGATTGGTCTTCGCCGCTGAACCCAAATTAACTCAGCCGTAGTTTATATGAGGTACGAAAAGCGCGTTGTAGAGAGACGTGAAGGATTAAGGTACTTTTGGCACAAGTATCTTATTTTATCAAGTAGTCTTTTGTAGTTTACAGCTAAGTAGGCACATGGCTAATAGGTATTTTCCAGTTTAAGTTTCGGTCTGAAATTACACTCAAATATAGAGCTGGGCCTTATTATCATAGGAGCTATTGGCACCTTTTAGCCAAGGTAACATTTCTTTGTTTAAAACAATATATTTTGTTCCTTTTTAGTAAAAAAAGGGTCAACCCTCCAATTTAAAGTTCTTTAAAATTTGCTATGTCCCAGTTGAATTTCGCCAATTGCCCCTTCTACCGCTCAGTGGGGCTAAGACGATGACAACAAAAATAACCCTTTTTAAACCCCAGTGTGTAGATATTAACCATAGCCAAATATCAACCTTTGATAAATGTCACCACGTCTATCTTTTTAAACTGGTTATTTTTCAGATCCCATCAACTGGTGTCCATTTTGTGTACAGATCGGAACTTCAAAGAAACCTGCAAGCCTACGAAAATGGATTGCAGGTATGTAGATGAGCTCCAAGGAAAAGGCCATTTAGAAAACCTTCTATAAGAAAGCCACCCCCAATGATGAGGTAAAACCTGATTTACACGAGGCCAATTTTTTCGTACGAAGCGAATTTCTCGATGCAAATGCGTAAAAAATTTGCGCAGAAGTAGAGATTAGAAAATTCTCTGCGAATTCGCAGAGAAAAAAGGAAAAACAATTCCTATTTTTTTGCTGCGAAATTTTCGAGTTGTGAAATAAACCATCAATATAGAATTTGACATTTGACAAACTGACATTTGTTTTGGTTTCTGATGACCCGCGTCTTTCCATATTATTTTTCTCAAACAGTCTCACCTATACAACGTCAATGAAACAGGTTGGTAATTATTCATCACCTCGTATACATTCAATTAAAGTGGATTCAGACCAGATTATTATTCAAACATTCGAATTTAAAATTGACGAAAACATGCTGGAAAGTTCTATCGCTCTACCTATTGTCTGAAATAAACAATCAGCACGAATTTCTTAAAAACGCTGAAATGTTGGCGGTTTATTTGCCCGCTCCTCAGCAACAGTTTCAGTCAAAGAAGACTCGAGATCTGTTCGATGAAGATACATTAACAGGATCTCGCATGTTTGTGCAAACTCAGATGGTGACATTCCAAAGTATTTGAAGAAGTATTCCTGGTCATTAAATGTAAATCTTTTACTGAAAGATGAAACTCCCCCTTGTGAAGAATTTCTTAATAAATTTTTCTAACCCAGTATCGCTTTTTTCCTGTTTTGCTCGCTTTTTCAATAAAATTAACTTGAAGATTTTAAGCTCCCTGATAACAGCACTCTTAGAACGTTTGCGATATTCATTTGCAATATTTGCAGATAATTTACGTAAAAATTTCTGCCAGTATAAATAGAACTTCGAATTCGAGAGAAAAATTCTTAGCCAAAAGATTCCTGGAGAAAAATTCGCTCCGTGCGCAAAATTTGTCTCGTGTAAATCAGGCCTAACAATCAAGGGACTATTCTACTGACCTCCTTCTTCAAATGGAAAGTGCTCGAAAATGATTCTTGTGAAGATAAAATAGAAAAGAGATGATCTTTGCATAATTGATAAAAGGTGCAAATCATTGTGACTGATTTGGTGTCCTATTTCACGTTATCAAATGTTGCATTTTTATGTTTCTAAACGAAGCTCTTGGTAGCTATATTGGTAACTTTAAGGAATTGCTAGTACTAAATTCGGTCACAATTTTGTTCTTGTTCTTCCCTTCCTTTTCTTTAGAAACTGCCCCTTCCTTTTCTTTAGAAACTGTCCCTTCTTTTTATTAAGAAACTGCCCCTTCCTTTTCTTTAGAAACTGTCCTTCCTTTTCTTTAGAAACTGTCCCTTCCTTTTCTTTAGAAACTGTCCCTTCCTTTTCTTTAGAAACTGTCCCTTCTTTTAATTAAGAAACTGCCCCTTCCTTTTCTTTAGAAACTGTCCCTTCCTTTTCTTTAGAAACTGTCCCTTCCTTTTCTTTAGAAACTGTCCCTTCCTTTTCTTTAGAAACTGTCCCTTCCCTTTCTTTAGAAACTGTCCCTTCCTTTTCGTTACAAACTGTCCCTTCCTTTTCTTAACAAATTGTCCCTTCCTTTTCTTTACAAACTGTCCCTTCCTTTTCTTTACAAAGTGTCCTCTCCTTTTCTTTAGAAACTGTCCCTTCCTTTTCATATTATGCTGCAAACGTTCTGTATGAATGGAAGAAACCCACTGGTCTTCTTGTCGATATAAACAAGACGAAAGATGAAATTTCGAGCGCTTTAAGTTTCGCCGAACCACAACGTGTGTCATAGAGTTTATTATTAGTGTGAACAATGATTTTTGTTTGATAGCTGCGTAAAACTAAATAACCCAGGTATTCGCTGTTTTTCGCTCTTCCTCGTTTTTCAGCAAGGTTGTGTTGACCTTTTGGTTTTCATATCCCTTAATCAGGCCTATGTCTTCCTGCATTTCCAATGTTTTTCTATAATGACAACACTTTCTTCTAGACGTTTGTTGTAATGCACAGTCAACAACCATGCGGCATTGGACAAAAGTAAGTACTATGAATGCATTCATGACTTTCCTTTGCTTCAAGATTTAATTATTTCCGTTTTTCGCTGCATAAAAGCGTTCACTTCTTTATTCAGGTCTTTATTTAGTAATAAAAAACTGTCTCATTAACTTTTTTCTTTTACAGAAAAATTAACCAGTACACAACCATCACGAAGTATTTTTCAAACATGATCCTTTTGGTAAGAACAAAATGATTGTTGCTTTTTATGTTTGACAACACTGTTTCAAACTAATTCTTATATATTGCCTTCAGTAATAATAATTCTTGTTATTTGACAATTCAAAACATTTCCCCATTGAAAAACGCACAAATCTCTTCAATTCTTTCATAACCAACTCATTTATATGCAGAATGCAAATTATCTTCTCCCTGGTCATCACTAGCAAGTGTTGCAGATGGTAAAAGCAACAGTTTTGCAAGCCCAAATCCTCAATCTAGCTGTACAGTAGCAGGTTATGCTATAATCTTTTTTCGACAAGAACTATAATCCAGAACAGGAAGATGTGAATAATAAAAAAAAGTAATCGCAAATAGGAGAAGTGATTTTATCATGAAATATGATAAACTACTGGTGACAGCAGAGAATGCTAAAGTGTAAATAGCAATAGCTCTCAGTTTTTAAAAGTCCACTTTTTCGGAAATCAGTAAAACTCTCTAGATTCATGGACAAGATCACGTGATACCCAACGTTCTAGAAACACAAGGTACACAACAAAATCTTCTCGAAATCTAGCTCCATTTTTTTAATGATTCCTATTTATGTCCGGTTATTCGCCTTTCAGAACAACGACTCAGTTGACCGGTTGTCTGTCGTTTCTGCTTTGACTGAACGAACTGAATCAAATGAATCTTGGTGAGTTCAACTATTTATCACTCTTGAGCTCTATCCACGAAAGACAGTAAAGGCCTGTCATAAGTGGATCCGATGCATTGCATGCCAGTGCGGTAGGAGAGCTAGAGTTATTGGAGCGGTATTTTATTAAGAAAAACATGAGAACATGGATTGATCATTGAAAATAACGGATTCTCAATGGATTCTGGGGCGTAGCAAGAACAACAGTGGTAGGACATATGGGAACCTGCTCATCACCAAGTGAATATGGTTTTAAGAGCAAGCATTTCACATTTTTGCCAACAGCAAAGAATCTAAATGTATTAGATGTCCGATATTTTTTATATAAACATTCATAGCTTGAGATCTAAATGTCCTGTCGATAGACGCAAAAGGTTATACATTTTGCACTGTAAAAAGGGTTGACAAATTTTTTCTTTTTTTCCAACACAGCGCCTTTTGACCATTGGAAAGAAATTTCTATTTACCCACTGCAAAAAAGCTGGTCTGAATTTTTGAAAAAACTCAAACTTTGTTGTTTCTTCAAAACAATTTCTTATCAGTTGTTTTTACAAAGTAGCAGGTGAAAAAAAACTGCAATGATAGAGCGTATTCGAGCGATACTTGAAGTACAGTGTTTTTCTATGGATGCCTTCATTATAAACTTATAAAGCCGCAAAAGGCTCCACTTTTACATAGCCACAACAGTTTCTTGGTCTTTATCGTGGATAGAACTCCTATATATTTATCATATGGTTGACTATCCATTTGTCTATTTCTGAGTAGTTTCAATCCGCTTTAACTAAGACATAAATTAATTGGTTTTGCTTTACTCCACTTCTCAAACAGTCGCCGTCTGTGGAGATACTCTAAGCAAATATAAGTTTGGACCGTCGCAAATAAGGTATATTTTAATAACTTCTAAAATGCTGATTTTTCTGTTGGCATTTAAGTTAAATGTCTTATTCTTAGGTTTTAGGTTTGTACAGTTATTTTTCAAAACCGAACTGATCACACGTCATTTTTAAAACCCGTGCTTTTCTCGAATTTGCCTAATAAGGGCATTCAGTATTTTGCAAATTTTTTACTACAAAGCACAACCTTAGTTTCAACATCCTTTAAACCATTTTATTTTTGAAAAACTGCGGATTCTCAGTCTGTTTTCCAAACGAGTATCGGCTAATTCAAGCGACAGTTTCCGATAACCGATATGGCCTATGTAAAGCCTGCAGAGGCCCAAAGGATTTTTCTTGGATCATTCTAGAGTATTGCTAGCAAATAATGATCATCTAACATTTCAGCCCCATTTTTAATGAGAAATAGTTGAGTAATCAGTGAAAATACTCCTCAAAATGCGGAAAAGCCAAACCGTTATTGAGAATGCAAAGCCACGTCCCAAGTCCTCCTATTCATAAGCAGCAAGACCCTCAGGGGCTTGGGGGCTCGTATTTGCTTGCAAGTAGGCCTCTGCATCCCCTTTTGCCCCTGTTTTTAAATATATGCTATTCCTTAAGAAAATTAATTTAAACTAGGAGTATTGATATCTTAGATATCCTTTATATGTTTTTATAGTGGTGATAAAATTTGTAAATGTCATCTATTAATTCACTTCTGATATTGAAACGTGCTTGTTTTTCCATTATAGCTGCATTATATGCTTGATTCATTTCAAGACTGGACAAGAAGTCAGGTACGTTTTTCAGATTCTCTCCTGACGTCTAAAGATTTACTGCGATTTATGCTTTGCTTTTTACTGTTTTTCATTTATGTGCATATTGATATAAAAGGTTAGGATATAGACTGTTTCCTATATTGTCCACATGCGGACAAAGTATTTGTTTGATGAAGCACTTGTGCAGAATCAAATATCCGATGAAATTAGATGGACGGTTCCTATTCCTGCTGCCTTCAGCTTTCCCAGTGTTTTATACGAGCATACACGGGAAAAAATCCCGTATGTCGGAGCGAAATATTAGTTTATTTTTTTTTAATATTTTCGCTCTATTTCAATTTTCCTCTTTTTTTACACAATTTCATGAAATGATTCTCCATTAAGATCGTATAGCTTCCATTTGATCTGGGTTGTTCTAGCTAACCGTTGAACTACTTTTCCACCAACATTATGTTACGTTAGTAAAATGTCTCTGAAATATACAAGCTGATATTTTTTCAAAACTGCAGCAAATTCTAAGCATCTTTTTCCTGAAGCCGATTTTATTCTTTTATTAGAAGTTCGCGTGTCAGCGATAGTTCATAACATTCCCTTCTAAGGAAACCTGCCGTGTCAAACTGCTTTTGCCAGACTTAATGAAATCCGCCGTTGATCCAAACGTCGCATTTTTCACGTACTTAATAAGTTCATTTAGTTCGGCGCTTGAGAAGTTCAACGTTTGCACAGGGCCTTAGAAATTCGAAGCATAATCACGTGGCTATGTGCTTTGTTAGCTTTTCAAGAAGTATACATTGCCTCCTTATCATATCACTCGAGCCATTTATGCCTTACGGCAACTTCAGAAAAAATATCAACTTACAAGTATTTTCGGCGTAGCCTTCTCCTGTATTCTGTCCCAATGTATCTATAAAAATTGAAAACTGAGTTTTAATAGCTTCTTAACTTTTGGGATTAGGAAAGGAGCAGGAAAAAATAAAACTCCTATAGACGGACATACAGGGGGTTTTGGGTGTTGACACCCACCCCTCCCCTAATAATTTTCAGTCTTTCCATCGATTTTGCTCCGATTCTATGAAATTTTTTTAGTAGTCATTAGAAATTTAATGACATCAAAATTTTACTTTATTCATCTTCTTATTTACTTTATCTTATGGCTAAGGATGTAATTGTAAAAGTTGCCGTTTCCATAATGTAACAAACACTTCAAGGATATGGTATTAAAATCCGATCATTTTCATCAACACTCCCCTCATTCCTTGCTTCCAAATTCCATCCCTCAAAGCCCCCTTTAAGCCTCCTTTAAATGGACATTTGCTGAACTTGAGTTAATAGTCCATTATTTGAAGTTGTCCGTAATCGGAAGATGTCCGCTGGTGGAGGTCTTCCGACAATTGTCTCATAAATCATTTTCTACATTTACATATGTAATAGCCGATTAGTGGATTTTATTTCAGGTTCGCCTACTTCGTATCTGTTTCCTTTTAAATCATTTTTTCTTGCCTTCATTGAGCATTCCTTGGCCACTTATAATCAACCTCGGCTGCATGTTAGAAAATCTTAGGCAGAAATGAATGCTTGACCCACAATCTTTAAGCTTTAAAGAGGCTTATAACCAGCACTCGGTATTCCACGTTTCCTATTGTTTAGCGGCTAGGGTAAAGAAGTTTTTACGATTTAATTCCTCCGAGTAGAGAATACCATTCGTAAGCTGCTGAAATCGCTTATTGCATAGAAAAAATTTCCCGAGAACAGCTTATTTCTTACACTGCAGAAATTCTCTCAGAAATGTACGATGAAAACCTCTGAGAGTTGTTTTATAGGATTGTGGGATACGCAATTCCGTTTTGGCTGATTTTCTATTTAAAACGATATTGTTAAGCCATTAACATAATCATACAAAAAGAAAAAGCAGTTTTGCAAGTTTGAATTATTGTGCACAGTAGACCTGGCAAGAATTGGACATTTAGAATAAGTTTTGTTAGAAGTAAGATGCTTGGAGTATGTACTTGACATAGCCTTTCTTATAGCGTGCTAAACCTAACTTCCATCTGTAAGGATTTTTCTGCCGTTCTGAGCAGTTTCGAGTCGCCATGTTGCGTGTACGACGCAGTGGCGTAACACAATCCATGGCACCTCAGTTCGATAACTAATGGCTCCCGACCAAAAGGCGCCCCAAAATTATTTCCAAATCTATGTTTTTAAAACTTTGCTCAAGTTCACCTCATTGTCAAAAACCTCTTCAACTGAAGCTTTTATAACTCAGCTCCCCTAGTAAGCGAGTAAAAATATAATTTTTACACCTTGCTGTTGTATTTGACATGCTCCGTACCCTTGGATGGGACATTCTTGTAGTCCGTAAATTGGGGAGGGCCCATCTCATTTTTTCCTTAAGGCCACTAATGACTATTATCTTATTAGCACCTTTCTAAAAGACAACGGTAATGGGGCCATCATCCTTGTCGTCATCATTATCATAATCATCCCCCCCCCCTCCTTCGCTAGGTTGATTCTAATCTTCGTAACACTGATTGTCATCATCATTTTTTATTTAGAAAACTTCCTTGTCAGCACATTTACCATATAAACTGCATCGATAAATGGCTGAAGATGAATCGACTTTGCCCGACCTGTCGATCAGATGTGACGCTGCCAAACAGTGTGAAGAAGCCCTCCACTTCGAACGAAATCGAAGTTCATGCTGAGTTGAATATTGTTAATAACCATGGCAACAGGGATGAGATAATAAATCAAGGTAAAATGAATCCCGCTTCATATCTTATCTCCTTTCATATCGATTGATTATCATTTTTTAGCATTGTACCATATAATCATTTTATACTAGTTCTTCATAGATAGTTGGCCTTAATCGGCTTCCTTATAGCTATTAGACTTTCATCTTATTACTTATTATTATTAATATATTTTATCCGTTTAATGGTGGTGTCACTGTGGTCAAATTCTAAGGTCGTTATCCATTTACTTTATGATATTGAGTCAACTTCTGGTTTATAAAAGAGTGGATCCGGATCGGATCCAAAAGAGTACGGATATAGGCCTTGCGTTTACACGGGATCTGGTGGATCCGTATACTTTTGGATCCGCTATTCGAACACTTTTGGGATCGCTTGCAGAGGTGATCCCGTATATATACGATGTGGACCGGATCCCGTGTAAACGGTTGGATCTGGTCTAGACCAGGTCCATTTATTTTCAAAAGTGACACAGAACAATCGTCAAGATGAATCCTAAGGTCTTAAGGAAATATGTTTATAGCTTTTTCTTGTTTTCATTTTTGCTGTGAGTCTGTTTTTTGTGGACAGCTCTTTCAGGTTGTATTGTGAGTGACTTTAACTCCCCCATGTTCAGCTTGGGCAGTTTGTTTCAACCACAGTATGCATGAAAAACTTCTGCTGCACACAAATTTTTGAAAGCGCATGTGCGTTATATGTTGATCTCATCTGGAACGGATCCGGGTAAACGCAAATGGTTTTGGATCAGATCCCGGGTGAACGCAAATGATTTTGGATCAGATCCCGGGTAAACGCCTGGGATCAGATCCGCAACAATGCTCAGATAAATATGATGCTGTTGAACAAAAATACTGATGGCGTTTGCTAATCAGTGCTCACATTTCTATCATTCCGCGATTGAACTTAATCTGAAAGGGCCTATTTGCAGGTGCTGTTGGCGCTCCCTCTCTGAATCAGAGTGTCGTTGTTTCCCTTGACAACAGTGATATGAGAGAAGCTGATATTGGTGATGATAATGACGTAACCAGTAGCCTTGCTTCTTCGTCCAATGGCGTTGTCATCGAAGTAGATGTAGAGGGTAGTAACACTGCAGTGGCTAACTGAAGCAAGGATTTCAAAGACAGCTTTGATGTTTCACCAGTCAAGTGATGCCATAGCCAAGCTGTTCCAGCAATGCAATACCCATTTGAATCTCTCGTTCTTCGTTCTCGAAGGGACTCGTTTTGGCCTGTATACAGGTTACAAGAAATTACCCTATCTCAAATAGGACTATCGGCTTAAGACAAAGTTCTTAGGGTTGTTTTTCTTCCTCAAAGGATGCCATTTTTGTCAAGAGTTATGTTGGTTTATGTTTGTGAAGTTTGCACGACAGTGTCGAAGGCTTACATGTCCGTGAAGTTGACAGTATGCAGTGGATAAATGTTAATTTTGGTTGATTTAATTTTGAGTTTTGAAGTATTTATTTTGCGTTAGTAATCTAATGATCTTGTGTGCCAAAATAGTAATTATTTGATTATCCGTTAAATCTTAGGGCGCCGTTTAATTTAGATTAATAGTCATAATTCTAATTAATATTATAGATATTAGATGGCATAAAGACCATCTTTTTATATTTGTTAAAATTTTTCTTTCAGAAAAATATGAAACTTGAATGATTAAAAAAAATTTTTTAAAGTAGACTTCTTTAACGCAACTATTTTCGTCAGTTTTAAATTTTTCAGAATATATAAGGAACACTGGGACATTTTCTTACATAGCCATGGGCCTTTATTTAGCAACAAGGAAAATTAAGTACCATTAGTAAATCCGATATAAATTCTAGGGTTTGTTAAGCTACAATAAAATTACTTGTTCTGCAGATTTGCCTCAGAAGGTTATAATTACTGCATTTCCATTACTCCGGGTGCCAGAATCTCTATTATTCAGTCTCAGAGTGAACCCAAGTAAATATATTTCGAACCTAGTCACAGTAGTGTTTATTTGAGCGAGCCACGGCACGTTTCCATTAACCTGCTTTTCTGCCCTCTCCTCGAAGATGATTTTTTTTGGACCAGCAGGGGCTACTCCCCTATTTTCAGTGCAAAAGGTGTCAAATTCCTCTGCTTCTGTTTTCAGACATGGTTTTGAAAACCCCTTCTTATTTTTATATCATTGAACCACTGGCCAATACCCTCCGCTAATTTAAGAACTTTGTACCGTGTGCTTGTTACCACGTCATGCTAAAGGTCTTTAGTCTACCTTAGTCTCCCATTTCAAGCCCCCCAGAACGACATAAGTCGTCTAGGTTGTTGTTTAAATATCGTTGCGTTGCGTTTTAGACTAATTATTGTCTGTAATATGATCGGGTCCTTGCTGACTAGTAATATTCTATAGCCGATTTCAGCTCTGCGGCCATAGAGCTCTAAAGTGTGACGTCATCAAAAACCTATTTTTAGAATTTTTGAATTTTAACCACATAGCGTAGAAGATCACCATGAAATACTTCCAAATATGCAAAATTGGCCAGATATGTCTAAAATCGGTTGAGATATGGCTAATGAAAGATTTGAAGTTTGCTAACGAATCACTGTTATTTTGGCTCTGTTCACAAAGTTATGAACAGAGACCAAAATTCAGAGGTTTGATGGGGAGAGAACCAGTAAACATGTGGCAATATCTCTGCCATTTCGTAATACACGTGACTGATTTTGCACATTTAGAGGTTTTTCATGATGATCTTTCAGGTTATGGAGTCAAAATTCAAAAATTTTAAAAATAATTTTTGTGACGTCATCACATTACAACTCTATTTGCTTCAGAAATAGTTCCACGTAATATGAGTAGTTTTAGACTAAACGTTGGGCGCAGAAAACATGCTTAAGACGCAAAACCCGCGTACCTGAAAAGCAGAAACCGGCATTAGTTTTCATACCTGAGAGTTTTAGCAATCCTACATTCTGCGATTTTATGGATTCGGAAATTTTAGACCAGGCTATTGTGAATATTATTTTTTCCATCAAAGTTACCGAATGTTGATAATCATGTCTAAATGTAAAATATGTAAATTAAAGATAAATAATTTTAGATGAATCAATATTAGAGAGCAAAAGTTGACTTTTTTCTGAAAGGGCTATTCTACTTTTGACGGCCTCTGGAGAGAATTTAATAGCTAAATACATGTGGGTCATACCTGGTGTTTAGTGCCCTGGGTGGATCTGTTGTAAGACTGTTAAGATCAAGAGCTTGTTGGTAATTGCAGGTAAGCAAGTGTGTTAGGTATTATATTTATCTGATCGTACCACCAGTAAAACGTACCTTTAAATAGAGTTATAATCTAAAGAAATTGAGGGGAGAAAAAGAGATGTCAGCGTAGAAGGCGAAGGGCACATGTGGCTCTGAGCCTGCTGTGTCCTGGGCACTGCAGTGTAGATTTTTATTACAAATGAAAATAACAAAAGAAACTACGAAAAGAATGTGTCATCTCCCTTGTGTTGTCTTACATCCACAACCGTATGGTTGTCGGGAATCCACGACCACGATTATTCTTCAACCAAGCACCAAGAATAATCACTAGCTCTACCAATCAACGAATCAACCCCAACCGAATTCCCCTCAAGTTGAAAACAATGACCGATGTTTCTTGTCAATTGTACATCGCTCGAGGCCCATTTCCCCTTCTCCTCCATCAAGAGCGAATTGTTTTTTTTCTTGTCTAGCTTTTTGCCTAAGCACAACACCAGAACGACTTACTGCAGCATTGGTTTCCTGGCAAGAGGAAAAGCCATTGCTGTGCTGTTCGGTATATTCTGCCATAGTTTCAATAGTTTGCTTGGTAATTTGGGCAAAGAATATGGAATAAAACAGAACTTTGTACGATCGCCGAAGAGAGCATAAGCAAATGTTCGTTTTTTTAACTACAAGCAGAGGCTATTTGCTAAATTTCAGAAGATTGCGTGTTTAATCGAAAATAATATCGTCTCCTACGCTGGAAAGAGAAGTTGCTTTCTTTGTAAAATCTTGGAAGATAGTGTCGCGCTAACTGAAAAATGGCTTTAGGCTTTGGGCTTTAATCTAACTTTCAATATCTACAATGCACTTTACATCATTTGACACCTAAATATTTTGCCACCCTTTCAGAGTTTCAAACACAGTCAAGCCTGTTTGAATAAACACAGTCATACATTGGATAAATTGATGTGCCATGCGATATTGTAAATGAGACATGCGACCACAACCGCAAAGCAACGATAATCGGCTTAACAGGTCAAGAGATTTCCAGAAAACGGTTACCATAACCTTGAAGTCTAATAGAAAGCACAAGCTGTGCGAAAAGTTATAGAAAAAATGGGCGCCTTTTTCAATTCGCAACCTTATTCCGCATGCGCAGTAGAAAAGTTAACCGGGCTCAACCCTCTTTCGCGTTAACGATACATGATTATTTCAAACCAATTGAAACCAATTGGCCGAGTCAGCCCGGGCCGAGTCAGCCCGGGCCGAGTCAGCCCGGGCCGAGTCAGCCCGGGCCGAGTCAGCCCGGGCCGAGTCAGCCCGGGCCGAGTCAGCCCGGGCCGAGTCAGCCCGGGCCGAGTCAGCCCGGGCCGAGTCAGCCCGGGCCGAGTCAGCCCGGGCCGAGTCAGCCCGGGCCGAGTCAGCCCGGGCCGAGTCAGCCCGGGCCGAGTCAGCCCGGGCCGAGTCAGCCCGGGCCGAGTCAGCCAAGATCAACCTTGGCTAGGTAACTTTGTGTTCGCACTACAGAAAATATTACTTGGGTTCACTCAACCCCCTACCTAGGCTGAAACAAGGTTCGATAGTATAGTGTAGACAAGACATTGGACATTCATGAGGGGGTCATGTTTTAATGACATCACCTATAATCTAAAGATTTTTAGGCCCCTGCCCCCCTGTGTCACCACCTCTCTGAACCCCTCTATTATATTGCCCATGACGTCACTTCTCACATTCCTCTCCCCCCGCCCTTCGCTAAACATTCATTTGAAAAGGAGAGCAAAGCAAAAGGGCATAATTTCATTTTTATCAAAAAAATTTGCAGATCTAAAGTTGCGAAAATTATATTTTTATAAAGTTGCGAACATTAAAACAACTCTGAAAGGTACCTTGCCTCGTTTGGGATTTCTCCAGCTCCCAGGGAATTCTCAGGAAAATCCTTTAGTTATGCTTCTTTTTATGCAAATTTTCGTCCATAATCTTGATTCATATTTTATCTAAGTAATCAAGAAAATCAACAAATCTGATTTCTCTAGGACGTTCGTTGCTTCAGTGTTCAGTCTATAGAAACTAATAACTCATAAAAATCTGAACGCGTTTCAAAGATATGGTGAATTTCTTAGGCAGCTACTGCGATCGGAGAAAAATAACTCACAGCGCTGACTTACAGCTAAATTTTAACTGTACCCAAGATAGGAAAAGATTGAATGGTGTAACCTGTTGTTTAGAATGCATTGAGCAAAATTGAACTGATAGAATGACTGATAATACCTTTAGAAAATTACAATTGTGAGTCAGCCTGGATTGAGTCAACTGTCAACTCTGATTTTTTCTGCCGAACGTTACGTTTCTTTTCACTTACATTTTTTACCTCCCCTTTCTTTCTCTTCCTGCTTTCTCCAATTGTTTCTATTGATTTCCTTCTCATTTCTACAGCTTTTTCCATTTCTGCTGTTCATTTGCTGGGATGCTGCTTGCTTATCAGCGATTGCTGCATCAAAAAGCTCCCTTATCTTGCAAGGAGAACATGTTTTTCTGTGTGCTCAGGATTAATTCCACTTGCACTTTCTTCTCTTCTATCTTTGGACTTTTTGTTGGTGGAAATATTCTGGAAGCGATCTCTCACTGCTCTGCATGATACACCAAATTTTAGCCTTTCTACCTGCTAAAAATTATCCACAGTTTTTCTCCACCCATCGCTTCTCGGCCCACCAGGACACGGCGAAATTTGCCGGTACGTCCTTGCTTCGAGTTATATTTTTCAAAAAACTTGAAAACTTTCGAAAGGCAATTATCAATATTCGCACAGAACTAAAATTGATTACATTCATCAATTGACCTCTCGAAAGAACGTTTGCGTAAAAAGTTCGCCTGGTTATGGTTCGGGCGTCATAGATTTTACAGTTTAGTTTAGCTTCACCATTAAATTGAGAAAAACTATATCAATGTTGTATCAAATTTTCACCAGTTTTTGCTAATTCCTCGTAATTGTATTTTTTATTGAATGTTTTTTTGAAATCTTCAAAAACGCCCAAGACTTGTGATTGACCAAGACTTATGACCAGCGCAAATTAGTTTCTTCACTTATGACTAATGCGAATTATTTCAAATGCCTGATATCGAATAGCTGAGAGGTTTCTCACGTTTTAAGCTTTAACTGAGTACAATCCTCTGTTCTTCTATTCAGAATGGTTGTATCTGGATAAGATTATCAATGCGTTGGCAGTTGGGTATGGGAACGTTCACATATTACCTAATCAAAGATGGAGGGAGGGGGTTCACACAAATGTTTACGGTCATAATGATCAATAGATGATGCAAATTAGATGATAATTTAAGGGGAAGAGGTTTTTTCCAATGTTGCTTATATTTTGATATGTAATCTGTGCATGTTCCTTTCTTGAATGATAATGCTCTTTCCACGGCCTATTTTAGTTTGCAGTATTACACACTTTGTACAGTATTAATTTAAAAACGTGCAGTATTGATTTCGAAAATGTGCAGTATTGAATTTTGGGATATGTGAAAATGTCTTTTTGCGGCTATCCCAGATTCCTGCTTTGTTAACAAAATGTGTATTTTCCTCGTCACTTCGATATAGAGTTCATGTATTGTAATTCTCGTATAACCATCGGAAAGACTGACTCTCTTATCAAAACTTAAAATAAAGCGAAATGCCCAGAACCAAAAACAAAACATCTCCTGTAAATGTCAGCATTGCTGTAAATTGCGTAATTTGATCTTGTCGAAGATAAAACATTCAGTAATAATTTATCAGTTGCCCTATGATGCTCTGGGCATCTAGCAGAAGCTCACTAACTTAACTAAAAGAAAGATAAAGAGCCTAATAAAACTTTTTAGTTAATAGATCACCTCTTTCAAACAGACCCAACAACCTCTGTAATGTATCGGTCGTAAAAATCGGTATTACAGAACACTATATGACATACGGTATTAGAAAATTAAAAGCTAGAGTTCATGTCAATGACGTGAAATTTAAGACAGAGTCACGCAGTTTGAAAAATTATGACCGTGACTCTTTCCTTAATGACTTGCGTAGTATTGGCTGGGAGATGGCTATGTCATGTAGATCGGATGACCCTAATAGGATGGCTAGCAATTTCTACGATCTCTTTCTCGCTGTCTTGGATGTGCATGCCCCGTTGAAAAAAAGGACCGCTAAGACGGGGCATACACATGTGCCATGGATTTCTCCAAGCATCAAGAATTTGATGTGCGAGAGAGACCATATTAAGAGACGGGCTGAGAGAGATCCAGCACTATGGGCAAGATATAAGCAGCTTCGAAACCAGGGACGGTCTGGCGTCAAAATCACAGGGTGGCTAGAAGAATCAAGGGCCCGGTTTAGGGCGTGGCGGGAAAAAATGAGCCACACCCACTAAAAATGTGGCTTAGAATACGATTGATTCAATAAAAATTGATAATAAAGCAATACGCTAAACAGCAGCAGTATATCGACTTTAATTCGTAAATTCGGACCCAATTGGATCCATACCTTTCCTCTCGTATACCTTTCCAATTGGAACCAGTAAATTTAGGTTCAGGCTGACTGTTCTTAATTTCCGCAAAAAGCCGAGGGTGGATTGTCCTTAATTTGTTCTTAAATGAATAGGGTGTAAGCAGTGCGATTGCTAGCTTTTTTGCTCTTGGGAGGTGCTCAGGCATTATTTGCCAACAAAGTGAGTGAGACAGCCTTCGTTAGACGACAAGATAGAATATTCACCGAAAAGCAACCACACATCGCTAAAAATCCTCGTTTTGGGATAAAATGTTGTTCAAAAATGCATTAAACAGTAACTTAGCCTTAGCTTGTTCCTAATTTGATCTCAACTTCTGACCAGTTTTGATGCTCATATTCTTATAAAATTGTTATATATGATAAAAGATATAAATATATAGGAAAAATAAAAATGAGCGTCGGTACAAAGTTTTGAATGCGCAGGGTGTGCACAGTTGGCAAGCTTTTACCCTTTTGATAAAGGGTGTCGATGTCGACTTTGGTGTCCTTTCTCTCTTTGTGAATCCCCACCTTGAAATTCACAGTTTTTCTCTCCATTTGTTTTTTATCTCTAAGAGCTTGTTCCTTGAGATCGTCTGTTTTCAGGATCTCTATTTCCACCAGTTGTTGTTTTCACTTGATCGGTAAGCTGCTGGTAGCAATTTGCAAATGCCAGCAATTCTTGAGAAAAGGCTCTTATTGCTCTTTTGCTTCATCTTTGTGTCAACAAATCTTCTTAGCATTGTTAAATCCTGATACAGATCTCTGTAACAAGATGATAGTAACGACCCCTTGTCATCTCTCTTCTCAATTTCCTGTTTTGAATTATACGTTATTTTCATTTACTGATATAACATTGTACTAAGTGGAAATAAATACAATGAGCAGCCGCCCCCCCCCCTCCCCTAATATGAATTTCGTTCCCACAGCACTGTCTCTGACATTCAGATACCCTGGGCATCAGAGCCACATAAATTAGAGAGCGGAAATAGAAGATAAGAGTACGCTCATTCGCTTCTCTGCTTGGCATTCTGTTTACGCGCTCGAAATTTTGTGGCTCTGGGACCCAGGGTACACGTTAGATTGAACACATGGCTGAAATAACGGAAACCAGGGTTTGGGTGGTTTGAAGCGCATGTATTGGGACTTTAATCGCAATATAATCAGTCTAGGGCATTAAGTATTTGACATTAAGTTAAAAGATTTTCTCCAACGCGAAAAGGCCCGTAAATGTTTTGTACACAGGGCGCGGGTGGCGATCGCCACTTTTTCCCCCGTGCCAGACCCCTCTGACCACAAGCAAGAGTATGCATTATGCTCTCACTGGTGTATAACATGATAGAGGGAAAGGTTTAATCCCATAATGCAGTTCAATCATCTACAATGCTTCTACTATACAGTAAGGACGAAGGAACGTGTCGAAAGTGGAGATCACTTCATAGTAATTAACCAATCAGCAACTACAACACAGATTCCAACGTTTCACAGTGCCTCAAATGCTGGGGCTGGTAGTCCTGTCAAGCTACTTGGTAAAAAATCTCTTGAGTGCGGGGGCAAAGTCGAGGGATGGTAGGGCAATTGCCCTGGAAGCAGATAATCTAATCCAATAGTAGATATTATGCATTATTTACCTTCTTGACTTGCAGGCTGTGTGATTTTGGTCATGATGGGGGGATTTTTAGTATATAATTTATAAAAGTTGGTTTCTTTCTTCATGAAATGGTCGAAATGCAAGAAAAAGCCTCCATTGCCTTTGCCACGTTTGTAGAGGTAGAAAGCTCTTACCGAATGAACCGGATGAATTCAAACAGGTTACAAAAAGTGGTGGGACGTACAAAAAGTTTCAAGGATTTTCTCGGATCATCGGAGTTTCAAGGACTGAGTAAATGAAAAAGATAAAATGAGGACTTTACTGTATCCAGTCTTAGGTAAAGCGATTGAGCAAATGTATAAGAATGACTTGGCTTTCTGGCAATAGTGAGGTCTTGGAGTGTTCATTCAAGGTCAACCGGAAAGAACATGATAGAAAAGGGAATTTTCCACCATCCAGTGCAGAATTTTTTCCTCTATATCATACTCAAAATCGCCTAAGCTCGACCGCGGGGAAAAATTATATTGATGTTTATATGATATACGAGGCTACACACGATAATCAAATACTTGAAGCGCATCTGTCCAGAAAAGCAAGAAATCTGTTTTCAAGGCTTGAAAAATAAAGAAGAGTGCTTATAAAGGAAGAAGCCATTTTTTACTGATTTCCCTAAAAACATGGGCAGGAATTTTATAACCGACAGGCAGTTTTTGAATGCCAAAACACAAAATTCGTTAACGCACCATAAGCGAGGGACATCTATCAATATCTTATAAAGGCAAAATTGTACATAAAGTTGTTCAAAACCTTTTTCTAAAAGACTGCAATCATGTTTTACTGAGTTCAGGTAGAAAAAATATTGCTTCCTTTGTGGTAATGCTGCTACAAATGACTATATAGCAATGAAGCACCATTCCAGGTAAGGCTTTCTCCAGTAAAGGCCCCAAAATGCCTGAAATTAGTTATTAAAGTATTTGAAATTAATTCTGCTTTTTTGTATGTGTAATGCGTTTTTTTCGACGGTCTTGGACTCAGGCTAGCAAAGTAGGTCCGTCAAAATGACAAGGAATGATGGCTAGCTAAATGACTTGTCTTTGAGTATTGAATGTGATGTTGCTAAAAAGATTGACTTTAGTAATGTTATCGACGTTTCTGTCTTAACAAAACTTGTAAACTGGTACTGTAAAGGCTTGACAATTAATGAGCAGCAATTTGAATAAAATATTTCTGGGAGAGGGCGAGGGCTGGGTTCATAAGTTGACTCACTTTTATTTGCCGCGTAACACTGTTACATCTATTTTGTATAAACAGAACCCCAGACCGAAGATTCGCGAGAAGGTTTTAGAAAAGATGAATATTTTAACCACGCTAAAAAGCAACATATGGAGCCCATTTTAGCCTTCAATTTCAGAGCAAGGGCGTTTGGCCTTCGCTGAAAATTGGGGAGTCGTGATGACTTCAGCTCCAGGGCCCGTACCGCCTAGCAGCGGCGCTAGAAAACTATGTCACAACGATACCAATACAAGATAAGCTTTGGAAGGGCGCGGCATTATTCGTGGACTGCAAATGTATAGCCTTGCCTTCTAAGCAGCATTGATCTTGTAGCAGCAGACGCAATATATAATTATTTATCATGACAACTGCTTTTCACGTTTCATCCTGGGCAGAGAGTTCAAAATGCTAGAGTTTTTTTAAAAGACAGAATTGATCTATCTGTGAAATTGTTGGAAATTAGTACTCTTATTAATAATCAAGAATTTTCAATTTTGGCGGGTTAGCAACAAGATTTTATTATTCTGCTACTGTTCAACCTATACTCAGGGCCCACGCCACGAATTTTGAGTGGAGGGGCCAAGGTTTATACATTGAACTTGAATTTAGGGCTTGAAAAAATGACATCTATGGAAATATTTTTGCTTACCAAAATTCTAGGGGGGGGGGGGGCTTGCCCCATCCGGCTCCCCGGTGGCGTGGGCCCTGATACTCAATTTTATTTCTCAATTGTCTACTCGAATACCTGTTTAGCTACCAAATTCAGAATTTACGCCTGAAGCGAAAAATCGCTGCAAGATATTCGTGTTTTGCAGAATTCCTCTGCAGATGATATTGTGCATATAGTCAAAAAGCTCATGTTTTTAAAAGCTCTAGAAAAGTTCTTCCCCAAATTGGATTTTAGGCGCTTTTGGATATGTTATAGAGGAAAAATTCTACGTAAAATGGTGTACGTTTTTCTTTTCAACTAATTTGTTTCTGGTTCATCACTTCAACGACTGCACTACAACGTATTCTCCCTGTAAATGACGTTATTAAATGCAAAGAAGAGCAAATCCCACAGTCTCCTAAATAAGAGCCAGTTTTATTGGGGATAAGCCCCCTTGGTTTGAGACAATGTGACTTGTTCATTTGTCCCTTCCCTACGGACAATTATTGCAGACGTTTCGCTCACAAGTTATAAATTATGCAACCAAAGTCTAACTGAATGGTCATATCCTATTTAATTCTGTCGCAAATTTACTTTAGATTTATAGCATGATCCAGCCGACGACGTTCCACTTGGGTCATGTGAGCGTTCAGTATATTTGCTTTCGGCTTTGCTTATCTCGCATTCTTGGGTAGACAACGTCATTTAGCCTTTCTTCTTGTGTTGTACAGCAGCCGTAGCTTCAAGGTTCAAAAAGGATTTACAGGCTCGGCAAAGTATTCCGAAGCCGCAATTCAATTGATAAAATTGATAACGTTGGTCCCGAAACAGACCGAGCTTGAATTTTCCCAGAGAAACTGAAGACAGGCGAAACAAAGAAGAGCGTTTCCTTGTCGACTTCGACACGAATATACAACTGTTCCTGATTGTCCGAGGTAACTCTTCTGTTAACTCTTACGGCCTGCTTTTTCTTTAAACAAGCATTATTTTGTCACCTTTTCGATCTTACGATGACTAGAAACAATTTATTTCATGCTTAGAGGGTAGTTTAAGAATGCCGATTTGTGTTTGCGACCAAGTAAACTTCGTTGGTTTGAATTGCATCTGATGAAAAAGTGACAATCATTTGCACTGACAATTAAAGCGACTATTGAAATATGTTTTACCATAGTTGATATAATTTTACAAATCGACAATGCAGCATAGCTAAACTTTTTTACGACACCGAAGCAACAACTTATCTTGACACCTTTCATTTGCATTAACAAAAGGAAACTTGATTCTATTCAGAATGATGAACTTGATTTTGTCGAGTGTACTTTCGAATTAACTGCGTCTGGCTATCATATGTTCAAACTCTACACCCACGTCAGCAAATATAGGGAGCTATCTATGCTAAATTTACCTTTTGGTGTTTAACTCATGGGCTCCGACACAGGTTGGAAAGTGGGGTGGCCAAGGGAAAATTTGACACTCGTTACAAAAGATTTTGAAAAAAGCTCTATTGTTTTACAATAAAGTGAGCGGGCCATGGCCCCCCCGGCCCCCCCCTTCGCCGGAGGCCCTGTAACTGAAGGATGTCTGAAGAAAATATCGCTAGAGAACACTAGTGAATACTCTAAAAACTAGGTCTTAGTATAAAACTGAAATTTTTGTGTTTATATAGAATTTCCTATAAGAAATTATTGGACCTTTTGTGTTCATTTGGGCCCAGGAAACATTTAATTTTGTAAAAAGCTGAGGGGCCAGTCTATGTTCAGGTTTGAATTCCATCAAGTCTACACTTGCTAGGTAAAGAAATTGTTTATGATATGAGCTTAGGCATTGTATTGAAACTCTTTCATCTTTTTGGAATTGTAAGCTGTGTGTGATGTATTGCCTATAGTAGGGCCCGCACCAGGGGGCAGGGGGCCATTGCCTCCCCAATTTTTTGCTAAATGAAGGATAAATTCAGCTTAATTGACTTATATAGATAAACCTCTAGATTACAACAAATACATTCAACCAAAGTACACAAGTAAAATAGTGTCAGCAAAATGTTTGCCACAATTGGGGCTAGAGGGAGTAAGAGAAAACTTTCTTTACATTGATGGCCCCGCAAGTTTAGGATCAGTGATGCGGGCCCTGTAAAGGCAATTTTAAATTCAGGAGATATGTAAATTTACATGGAGTGCAGCCTTGGGGAGACGGGACTTTAATTTCCATAGACGGGAATTTATTTCCATAGGATCTGATGCCATTGGTTTGCAAATAGATTATTTTGGACTAACCTCCCTTAGCTTTGTGCTATTGTGTGTGTAAGGGACCATCAATAGATATTTTTTGACCCAGTTGATGGAATTGGGTTTAAAATAGGCATCTTCAACAAACTGAAAAGTAATACGAAAAGATGTAATTGACAATATTACCCCTTGATGCTATTTTTAGAATTTTTAGAAACCCAGTTCTCGAATTTGGGTCTTACCTTCATAGTCTAGGCTCTAAGCACAGTATTTGACATGAATTGTGCAAATTGTGGTACCAGCATGAAAATGGGTACACTGGGGCAATTTGACACGTTGAAAAAGTGCCCCAAAGTGCTATTTTTAGACTTTGGATTTCACTCAATTTTGGATTTCATTCATACGTAGTTAACTAAAGTTTAAAATGAGCATGAATATATAGGTTTAAACACAATTCTACACGATAAAAGTATAACAAAGAAACAATTAAGATATTACCCTTGATGCTATATTTAGAATGGACTACTGGAGCCCAGGCCTCTATAAGCTTTCTTTTATAAATCATTACTATTTTCTGTATGAATACGGAATAAAGTGAATATTAAATCTCTGGATTGCTACTACTCCTCACAGAGGCCTTCAAGAAAAGCATAGAAGAACTACCTGCTGAAGTTTGGAAAACACAAGAGGCTAGAAGAATCAGTGCAATTCTATTATTGGTTTACTGTTACAGTCAATGCTATTGTTGCTAGTTAAATCAATAAGGGAATGAAATTTCCACATGTTTCTAAGTGCCCTTCATTCGATTGCACCTTGGATGTTTAGCCTTTGTCATACAAACTACTCGCGCTGGCTGCCAATATAACATCAATCGTATTTGAAAGTAGCCTATAATTATAACGATTTTCGCCCCTCCGAATATGTTCGAGTTTGAAAGTTCAGTAAGGGTACTTAACATTTCTGCTACTTTGGATAGTCAGCATTTTATACAAATTGTATGAGACTTTCAGAAGTAGCGAAATGTGAAAGTCACATTTTCCTGTACATGTGATAAATTGCATTGACCTTCAGAGGCAGGAAACGCGTACATATTTAAACATATTGCTGTATGCATATATTAACTGCGTTTTTTCATAATATTTTTCGGTGATTGAATAGTTGTATGAAGCTACACTTTAATATTTACATCAAAATTAGCGATATTTAACAGTAGATGAAAAAGTCGAATGAGCTTGGATCTAAGTATCCCATTCAGAAAAGAGAAACTAGGCGGAATTTTATCTCTCCGTCATATTTTAGTGTATCACAATGTATAGAATGCTAGACTTTTTATGTTAAAAGCAGTAATGACTAATAACTTACAATAGAAACAAGTCTAAAAAGTGGGTCTATCATTTGTAGCATCTAGAGGTAATATTCTACTTTTTTCTAAAAATACTGTTTGGTTAACCAAAAAGGTAGACAGCCATGTAGGTAGGTATACTATCATGTTTATGTCAAAAGCAAGTAATGGCTTGTAGAAGAGTGTTTACATAGAGGCCTAGAGGCAACAGCCCTAATCTAAAAATAGAATCAAAGGATACTATTGTTTATTTGTTATACTTTTATTGTGTAGAACTGTGTTTAAACCTATACCTTCATTTCATGCTCAATTTAAACTTTAGTTAACTACGAATGAATGAAATCCAGAATTGAGGACTGGGGTCAACTACCCCAGTCTAAAAATAGCACTTTGGGGCACTTTTCAGCTTGTGTCCCAGTGTACCCATTTTCATGCTGGTACCACAATTTGCACAATTCATGTCAAATACTGTGCTTAGAGCTTACTAATGATTTTTTATCCTTTGCAATAACCTCAGAATGTTTTTTATATGGATGTTGCGATTGTCTGATAGTTTTTATTAAGGGTAAATGTGCAGTGGTGTGGTTTTCTGACAACGATTTTTATGGCATCGTGGCAAAGCTTCGTTATCCTAATCTTGAAGAATGTTTGTGTGTAGTGATTTCACATGTAACGTAACCAACCATGAGTTCAGTGGGATGATAGTGTGCATATTGAGATTATTTTTGTAAAAAATTAGCTGTGTCTTTTTAAATCTGAAGCACTTTTTTACTATAGGCCTAAGATAAGTTTTTTTTAGGAGAACAATGACCTGAAAGTGGTCTAAAACAAATTATCAAAAAGTTCTCAAAGCAAGAATGTGACGTCTTAGAATAAAAAAACAACATAATTTACCATTCTTTAACAATAATATAGCTTCAGACCCTCTTTAGTTTTCATTTTCCTTTATGGCTTTTTCAACTTTTAGCAAGGCAAATTTTTTTCACAGGGCAAAAATGCAGTCACCCCCGTCCCCCAACAAAAAGCATGGGGTGATGCCTCTGCTTATTACCACTTTATGACACAAACAAAGTTTGGAAAAAAGTTTCATATCTAAATTTTCAATGTGAGAAAGATGTCGCTGCTAAACGTTAAGGGTTAAGGACCAATTTCCAGCTAGCAATGAAAACAAGTAAAAATTTTTAGTACCCGGTGCATTTTAGACAGTTTTCATGGATAATTTTTTATTGCGATAGATTTTTATTCTCGAATAAAGCTAAAGATTGTGAGGATTTTATCATCGCCCGCTAATGCGCCACCAAAACCAAGTATTCCGAAGTGAAAAAGCCTTTACCCCAAATCTCCCAATCTGGATCTCTGGATCAAATTTATTTCAAATCTGGTCAATCTAATTGGATTTGATTCATAAGAAGATTGCTAAAATCTACCAGAAACCCGGCCACTATGTCATGAAATGGCACATGGTTAGCTATGATTCACCGAGTAACTTATTTGCATAAAATAGAGGTTTTAGCAAACGTGAGCGCTTGGTTTAGCCTAATTTTAGGCATTTTTCAAACCAATGATTTTAGGTTGCCTGTAATATTTTGCAAGAGCTTTTAATATATTTGTATTTGTAAAGTATTTCACTTTGTGGTGTGTGGTTAAGTTATTTTGCAAGAATAAACCTTCTAATAGCCAAGGACCAGATGCCTTTTGCATAATTGTCAGTGCCGTCGGAATGAAATTCATATTGGGGGGTGGGGGCTTCCCATTGTTTTCTTTCTCATTCATTACACTGTTTTAAAGGAAACATACTGCAGTTTGACAACTATTGGGGGAGCTCCCCCAGCCCCTTGGTTCCGACGGGCCTGATTTAAGTGTATTTGCGGATCATCATGGGGTCAAGCCCCTCGGCCCACTCAACCCTTACACGGACTCTAATTTCATCCAAACGAAAAGGCTATTTAGCATGTTGTAGAAACCAAATATTTAACATCAAACAGGCCCATTTTTCATTGTTTTTAAAATCTGCATGAGTAAGAGCCATGGTATAATAAAGAGCTATAAGTGAAGACTTTTTTTTATACGTAGGGATTTTGTTTCCAGTCTCTACTGCCGTAATCAATATGCATGTCATTTATTCAGGAGTACAGAAATTATAAATGAATATTGGCTTTCACTTCAAATAAAATCAGAATGAATATTACTATACCTCTAAAGATACTAAATCGGCTAAATGTGTTAATGATTGGCAGAGATTGGGTCAGTAAAGAGATAAATCGTTTATTTGACTAACTCATGCCACGGTGCTTTTGCGTCATGAAAAAGCCTGTTCCCACTTGGCTGTATTGATTGATTGATTGATTGATTGACCAATTGGTTGATTGATTATTATGATTGAAGTGATTGACTGAAGTGACAGTCAATCAGTCATACCAATGATTGACTGATGATCAGATTGATTGTTGATAAGAAATCTTTAATCACCAAGAGGTGCTTTTCATGGGGGTCCTCAAAATCAAAGTAACAATGTAGGTATAAAGAAATTAACAGAAACCTAATAAATGATCTTACACAGCTAAAAGCGATTACGGCTCTTCATAATAATCAAAGTTGTTCATTCAGTTCTGTAAAAAAAATATGAAGATCTTTGTTTCGACCAATGGTCAAAGGCTCTAGATGTGTATCTTTATGACGTCACCACTACGGAACTCTTGAACTGGTTGCGCTTTACATATCTTATGTTTACTTGCGTATCAGTATTGATATGTAATTTTTACTGAAAAGTTTTCACCTACTTATTTTCACCGTTTATGTTTTTCATTTTTCAGACTAGATTGGCTTGCCAGTTTCCACACAGTGAAAATAGTCAAAGGGAAATGGCCTGCAAAATACGATATGCAATCAACACACATAAGGCGCTGACAATTCCTGTGGTAATAGGCCTTATGTACTATTACGATAATTTTGGCCTAGGCCCGCATCTGTATCTCGCAATGCACGGCTCCTACTGCACACTTTATTTGCTTAAAGAGTGCTACTTTCCTGACAAGAACTTTGATGCGGATTTCGGTATTTCAGGCTGTGTGTTGATGTTTCTACTGCTAGGCCCATGTGGCTACTGGCTGGCACCATTCCTTTTGATCAGAGGTGGCTACCAGCCATCTCCTACAACAGCTGCAATAGCAATTTTTATCGGCATGCTTGGTGTATTTTTTCATTACTGTGGAGACTGTCAGAAGTATTTCATGTTGAAGTGCAGGAAAGGTTTGATCCAAGAAGGACTGTTTTCACAAAGCAGGAACATCAACTATCTGGGTGAAGTTTTGACATACCTGAGTTTCAACATAATTGCACACCACTGGTTGCCATTTGTCTGTCAAGCTGTTTTCATTGCATTTGTTTTCTACCCAAACATGTTAAAGAAAGATCGCTCTTTGTCAAGATACGAAGATTTCAAAAAGTACAAGGAAAATACGTGGCTCCTTTTCCCAAAAATATTATAAGAAAAATTTATTGACTCAGATTGAAGCATCAGATGCTTGGACTGTATTCATGAGAATGAACATCAAATAGATTAATGTAGTGTATTAGTGTACTCTTGCAGAATTTTAAGAAAGTATCAAGCGCTTCTAACAGTGGCGTAAAGTAGTTTAGGATATCTTAGGTCGAAAACTAAAGACCCACAATCAAAAGGGGCTTTAAAATTCAGTTTTTGTGCATTTTAAAAGACTTCATCCTAGTTAACCTCATTTTAAAACACTTTTAAAGTTAAATTTAAAGTTTTAAAACTCAGCTTTCTCTATTGAACGTATCAGTTTACATCTTGTTAATATGCTTCTCTACTCTGGATAGCAGACCCGTGCTTCACATACTATACAGCGCTGGATAAGACTTTCTTGCATTCCGTAAAGGGAGCCCCGTTAGAGTCAGGAAAACATGACGGCCCCACGGCCACTGGCCGGAGGAGGGTTTTAGAAACAAAGAGAAATTGAGGAAGGTGGGCAAAAATTTGGAAGCTTGAAGAAGTTGAAAAAATTTTATAGCCTTTTGATTAAAAAATATAACAATGAAAAAAATGAAAGAATAAGAATAAAATTCAAAATCATTCTGTTTTTTAATAAGAAGATGTTTGCAGAACTACATTTCACTATCAAATTTAGGCATTAACTTTTTATAATTTAAAGATTTGAATTATACGATTTTTTTATTAATCAATATAAACATTTTACTTTACATCAGTTTCTAAAAATATTTCTAATAGAAAACAAGCTACAAATTTATAGTAGAGTTTTGAAAAAACAGTAGAGTTATCATAAGAGGAGATAATAGTTGTGTTCCCAAGCTTCTGACCACGCTCATTTGAAACGCATTAAAATGAGAAAGGTTTATGGTAAGATTTTCTTGGCCGGAGGACAACTTTCTTGACTCTGGGCCCCGTCCTTAGTTATTTTCCATAGGGTCCCAGATGCCTGTGTTACGCCACTGGCTTCATTTAGATTTTTGAAATTTATTTAAGGGAGTTACGTGATTTGTTACAAGGTTTAATTGTATAAGCAATCATAAAAGCTGTAAAGGAAAGTTTCAGTGAAAAGTTTAATTAGAACTTTGTGATGATGAACATTAGAGAGCAATCTTGTTACTTTCATTGACTTGTCAGCCTTTTTGTCGCGAATACCTTTCGAAGTTGTACCATCTTGAACTAAAGTCATATTTGGTTAGAGAAGGGCATCGCATTCTTTGCTTTCCTTTGGAAATAATAATGAAACCTGTTTGAGCAATTACTGGGACGGCTTTTGCCTCTTGCCCCTAATTTTCACGACACTGATGATTTCTCCATGTAAGTAGATTTTTCAGGGCCAAGTAGCATTCTACGTATCCTTATCTTTGCTTAGTACATGTATTCTTAAAATACATTCAATGTAGCTTTCTAACTACACTTAGCATATGCATTCATATACTATGATCAGTATATGCATGCTAGTTATATAATGAAAATATATATTCTCTTACTATGCTTAAATTTGTATTGTAATACTATGTTTAATATACGCAACTTGATGCTAAGCTCAACATGTGCATTATAACACTAGGCGCAATATAGGCATTATAATACTTCACTTAATATGCGCACTTTAATAATCTACATAATACACGTTACGACGTTTAATATATGCGATTCAAAACTATGCTCGATATAGGCATTCTAGAACTAATTTCAAGATACGCATTCTAATACTCTGCCCAATATAGTGCATTCTAATACTTTGCTCAAGACACGCATTCTAATACTATGGTCAATAAACGCAATTTAGTAATATCCTGAAGATCTACTATCCTCATTATAATCAATGTAAGCATTAATAAAGGAAACGATCGAGGGCTGTAACCGGAGGTCTTGGTACATCAATAGCGCTCTTTAACAGGCAGTAAATCTGCCATGCAAGCTATTAATCGTGACCATTATTGGAGGGAGATTAAAAGACCTTGAGGATGTCAAGTGTGAAGAAATGCCTTTTATTAAGTGTCAAACTATTAAGCAGCCATTGCTATTATATTGACTAGACTGCATACAAATTTCCGTCTATGAGCGAAGTACTTGTCTTTTCCTGTGATCATAAGTTACCGCCTATCCAAGACAGGACATATAGCCTGACAATTCAAGCTAATGTTTACTTTCTCAACAGATACTTGTAGTAGGGAGTTCAGGCTTTCATAATCTACCGGGTGACTTTTTTGAAAATGCCTTGGTGTCACGTGACAAAAACATCGCTTGCTCCTTCCTGGATGGTTATTTTTTGAAGCAAATTACATATCTTGATTCATCTCGTTGCAAGCTTTCAATTGATGTATATTTAAGCATGATTTGCCAACATCAGTATTTTCATGATGGCGTCATCAAAATTTTGGCTAGTGACGTCATTTCTCCCATAATCTTTTCAATCAAATAATTAGTATTTAGATCATTTAAATTACTTTTTTGCGAACCGCAATGGCCAAGGAAGTTTGAATAAGGTAGTCACTATCTGATGAGGAGTCATTTCTTCCTCGGAAGTCATTTTTGTCTGGTTCAGAGTCATGGTCCCACTCAGTGGCGTGGTGGCAAGGGGGCCAGGGGGGCCATGCCCCCCTGAATAGGGGCGCAAATGGAGATAAGGGGGCGCCAAAATTGTTTGCTTGTAATATTTGGCTAGGAACATCAAAAGTGATCGTGCATGGGTAGAACACTTTGCTGTAACTTGCTGTGAACAATCTAATAAAACGTGTGATTCTACAATCGAAGCACGTTGCGCTGCCATGACCCAATCAACATTTGTGTCATATGTTTTCGTGTTAACTATGTACGTGGCTTCATGTTTAGCACGCCAACTAACGAATATTTTACGTATGCCAAACATTTTGTCTATTAGTTTGTACTCGGAACGTCAAAAAGCCTGAGTGTACGCCAAAGATCTTCGGGCCAAAGTACATGGAATGCACCCTGGCAATCAATACAGCAGCTTCTTGTTATTAACATCGATGTGAACCAAAGGTCGCCCTTTCTTTCTTTTCCCAGCGCATGAATCCTCCCCTCCCAAATTTTTTTAAAAAAATAAAAAATCAATGTTTTTCTGAGCATCGTCGAGCTGCCTATTCTGGGCGGTGTAGTAATTTGTTAAATTTTAGTCTGGAAGATGCATTTTTAGCCATTCTAGAAGGCTTAATTTCAAAAATTTTCTTGCGCGTCGGACCCGACCATGGTGGGTCCACCTTTATCACTAAAATTGATCCTTAGCCCAACACTAGATTCAATTTTGTACCGCCGCCTCTGTCCGATTCGTTAGTGCGATTCAATGCCCGAAACTTTCAAGTTTTTGAAAGAACTACTATTTGATAACTACTAAAGAATAACAACTTTGAACCATGTTTACATATCATACATCATATATGCGATGATACTAGGCTGATAAAATCGACCATAAGCAGTGGCGAAATGGACAAAGGTTGCCTTTAGTTAAAAAACTAAGGAGCCTGAAACAAAAATTTTCTCTACGTTATTTTACTCTGAAGCTGGTTTTCTGGATATAATAAACGAGTAGCCTGTATGAAACATCAGTGTAATTGAACAAAATGTCTTTTGCTTAGTACTTTATGTTTTGTACCGTATTTCCTCGAAAATAGGCCGACTCTCGAAAATTAGCCAACTCAAAAAAGCTTGATATTTTAGCGAGCCACGATCGAGAAGGTCAAATGTTAGGATTACATAACTTTTCCATTCATATTCACATTCTTAGTCAAAACTTGTTTATGAAATTTTGGATTCAAGTTGCAAAAATCGATTTCCCTTCTAGAAACACATGCTTTTATATAACCACGATATACAGTATAGATAGGGCGCAAAAATCTACTTGGCCACCCCAGGGAAAACATAGCCACCCCGCCACTGGTCCCACTCTGAACCGGACAATAAGTTCTCTGCATCTGCATTTGACTGTTGCACTGAGTTGAAAGAATAGAATGCCTTTGCACTATTATAGGCTGTCCAAGATGTCTTCGCACCATAGGTCTTTAGCGCTGGGTATGAAGGTGCATGATTTTCTTGATGGGTAAATTCATCTTCTGGGTCATCTTCATATCCTTGTGCTGTAAAGGAGGCTTCCTTTTCACACTTTGGATGTCTTTTTGACTTCTTTTGAGATGGGGAAGCTGCTTTCCTATGGACCTTAAACGATCAAGTATGTTGTCCGAATTTCAACTGCAGGCTCTTGGTACATGTCTTGTAGCAGTTGCACATAAACACTGTAGCCAAAATAACCTTGTTAGATTGACATAATTTAATTCTTCTCTGATTGAATGATTGTGGATCTGCTGGAACTACTGCAGATGATTTCGTTTTCGGATTTGATAAATACGAATCCCTTGTCCCTAAGTAGCTTTAATATAGTGTTCCACTATGCAGGGCCTTTTTTAACATACTAACTGGGGGGGGGGCAATTACCTCTGCAGTCCCAATGACTTTCTATTGTTTTAAACAATAGGCTATTGTCCTACTCCTAAAATAAACAAAGATTTGCCCCCGCAGCTTTTTTCCCTTGGAATAGGCTATGTCACTATGTTCTACGGTTTGGCGAATGTCTTTGCGTCTGCAATATCGCTTTCTGAGAGACTTTTATTGAGGCCAATGTCTTGTATAAGCGCACATTGTTTCTTATTCTTCATTAGCTTTTTTATTACAGTAACCTTATCAATGTTGTGCTTATATGCAGTTGTCTCAGCCCATAATTCCATGGATCTGTGGGAGAACACAGCAAATTTTGGAACCAAAAGTTTCAGCGATGCTCAAATCTCGACGATTTGCTTGATGTTTATGCACATTTTATAAACTCATTTATGGGTTTGCACTTTTGCATTGCATGAACAAGCAGCACAAACATATCATATCCTTCACAACAACAACCATTTTTGCATCCTTCGAGTTAGCATGCAAAATCATTCTGGTTTCAGCCTTTTTGTAGTTACATCTTGGAAGGACTTCTATTTGCTATTTGAAGCCATTGCTCTAGTCTTGCAACTCCTGAAGGTGTACTGTGACAAGGAAATGAAGCTGTTCTTCTTAAATTCATGTGCAAGGGGTCCAATCCATTTGTAAATCCACCACCAGAAAATGCCAGATGGAGTATTTATGAGATGGTCATATTTCGCAGCAGAAAATAGTTTATTGAAGAAAGTCATGTACCTTCAGCCCAGCGCGAGGGCATCTTCGGTAGCCTATAGTTCCAAGACACTCTTCCGACTTAGTGCAACAGTCAAATGCAGCACTTAGTGCAACTCCTACTCATTTTTTTATGTTTAATAGGACACTGTAGCTTTTTTCAAACTTTTCAAGCAGAAACAACTCTTTATGTTCAATAAATCCATCAATCAGCTATTTTATAAGCGTGATTTATAAACAGTTCTCTGCAATTCTCCCTCCTAACAACAGCTACAATTAAAATAAAATCGTGGCTACCACACGAGCCCTGACCCGTTTTTCGTTAAACAGAGTATCTGAATCAATATCAAACCCGTGTAGCAAAAAGGCGTGGGGTCAATGAATCAATGACCTTTGAAGAACCCTGCTTCACAGAACCAATATGTCCTTTTCTCTAGAACACTCTAAAGATCTCGAGTAGCAAACATCTTGAGTAGCAAGCTATGGCGCTTGGATGGTTACATGCGTCATCCTTGGTAATCAAGGACTTACCCTGGGTACCAGACTCTATATAAAATAAAATAGAGATAGTACTCTAGTAGATAAAGATAGTAGTAGATAGAGACAGGACTCTATTATTTTATATAGTGAGTCTGGTACCCAGGGTATCAGACTCACTATATTCTTTAGGCTTCTGATGATTCAAAATGCAATTTCCCCCTTACTATTTTCTGCCTTTTTTAGAAAAAGATAGAAGCTCGGGTAAGAAACTTCTCAAAGCGATTAGGTTGTGACTTTTAATATATCCATCAACTTTTTTAACAATTTAAAAAGACATTAATCAGACAATTTGTTAAGAAAGGAAAGTTCATAGAAGAAAAATTGGAATGTAAATTTAATGTTTTTATGAAGCTTAATTTAATTAATAGTCTGTATTATAACGATTTGTCAGATATATTGCTACTGATTGTTTTCCTTCAAAATTTTTACTCCTAAAGGCTTTTTTACCTAGATTGTAACGTAAACGAGGAGAAGAAAACCTGGGTTAAGTTTCAACCTCTTCTTATCAAGGCTCGTGGAAGCAAAACTTGGAGTATAACATGATGGGTATCCAAAGAACATCAGCTTTGGCGTCAAATCATTGGTATGATGAAAAATTAACAATAGTCTACGTTTGACTCTAGGGTGAAAAATTTTGGATTAATTAATTTTTAGTAGCAGATATTTTGGTGGTTATCTGAAGTTTTGTTTTGAATTTCAAAGAGAGCCTAAATAATTTGACGACAAAGAAATATTTCCTCGACTAAAGAAATCATACAATGGAGCTTATTTTAAATTGCAGTGATAAAAGTTTGGTTCATTGATTTTGTATTATCATTTCAATAGCTTGGAGAACAATTCAACAACCATGAATGTTAAGTTTCAGACACATGCAGCTTGTTAAGTTTGCAACAATATTTGAAAGCAAGAGGATAACACTTTTCAACCAAAACAATGATCACAATCAGTAAAATTTATCTTCAAATGGTTTTTGTATCTAAAAGATATGCTTGGCTGGTTGTGTTCTACATCTTCTTTTTGAGAACATTTTTCTCTATAACTTCTTGAGATAAAAACTGCTTATCAGAAGAAAATTTTATTTCTGTAGCCATTTGCCACTGTAAGGCATACATAAAAAAGGCATATGAAATTATAAGGAAAATTAATCACTTCACGTTTTGATGAAATTATCGGGTTGATGGACATGACCTTTGATAAATTTTTGTTAGTCGCCTCAGGTGTTGGCAGGTTATCAAACTTCTTTATCAATATCCATAATTTATAAAAACAATATTATGAATAATTGAAAAAGGACCACCATTGAATAATCTATTAAAAAGATGAAGTTTCGACAGATCTATTTTGATGAAGTATTACGCCTACCTAAGATGTTTGATAATTTTTTTTAGGTTAACGAAAAATGTGTAAAATTATTACTGCAAGTTTTTATTGATTTACAAAGAAACTTGGGCGTTGTACAAAACTGTTCTATCCGTCCACAGCCTGTTATCATTGTTGCACATTGAAATTAGGTCTGCAAAAAGCAAAAACTTTTCTCACATTTTTCCTGAAAGTACCAGCACAGTCATCAAGTAATTTAAAATTCAACGCCTAAGTTTTTTTTATTCTTTTTGTGAAGTGATAAAATATCCTTGGAATACACTCTTTTTTATGACAATAATTTTTTAAGAACATGAGCCTCAAACTTGGTCGTAAGTTAAAAACAAATTATGAACAAGGTGAGGCTGAGCTACTGTAAAATGCAATTTTGAACAATGTTTTATCTCTTATTCGAGGACTTTTAGTCATGTTGTTGTGCTTTTTCGGTGAATATCCAAACTTGAAGGCAAATTAAGGTTGTCTCACTCACTTTGTTTGCAAATGAGACCTGAACACCTCCCTGTTGATCGCATATCTTGCACCCTATTAAGCTAAGAACAAATTAAGAACAATCCAGCTTCAGATTTCCCAAAAAAAGGACAGTCAGCCTAAATTTAAATTTACTAGTTCTTATGAAAAAGAGTGTATCTGTTGAAACCTTACTGTTATTCATTCTTACTTAATCATGCAACTATTTTTAATGCAGTCATAAATTTGCAAAAAGTGAATTTTAGTGTAGTGGAATTAGATATAAAAACGGTCTAACCCGGATTAAAATAATATAAAGCTGTAATTTGGCACAGATGTTCTATACTAAGTTGGAAATGACCAGGAAAAAAGCCCCATCAATTGGACATTGGGAATGCCTTATTTGGGCAAATACCATAATGGCGCACTGATCAGTAGTGGTTCAAAATTTTAATGTTGCTAAAACCACATAGTATGTACTATGTACATCTCTTGAAAGATAAATTCACGCTGAATAACTTTTATTTACCATACGTACCCTTAAAATATGCAAATTTATTGGTGATTGGGCAGGAACAAAGTGGGACGATTGAATATTGAAAAGCGCGCGGAAAAAATGGCTGATCCTCTTGCTGAATACATTCATTTTATATCGCAGATTCTATCGATGCAAAATCATTAAGTGTGTGAATAAGATAAAGTATGATAATACCCACTCACCCCTTGCTGACTCAATCTGGGCCCACTCAGCTCGGGCTGACTCAACCCGGGCCCACTCAGCCTAGGCTGATTCAACCCGGGCCCACTCAGCCTGGGCTGACTCAACCCGGGCCCACTCAGCCCAGGCTGACTCAACCCGGGCTGACTCTGGTGAAATCTTTTTTACTGCAGCAGCAAATTCCGGTCAAATCTAAAGAAATATCTAAATATTCAAAACAAAGTAACTCGCGACCGAACGGTCCAAACAACATGATATTTTCATTTTAAACTAATTTAAAGATGAAGATTTCAATTCTGAGTTTTTCAACTTTTTTCATTGACATCCTCCATCTTAGTAATTTTTGTTGCTAAGACGTAAAAAACACTGACAAATTCAGTGCAAATTCAAAGTGGCTGCACAAAACTACAGCTTGATGCTGGGCCAGTAATATTCCCTTTATGCCCTTCTTTACCAGAAAAAGAGATAACTTCCAAATTACGTATAATCCCAAAAATTGCAAACTTTTCAATTGAGAAGTGCGCACATGAGAAAGAGGGTGTTTTGAGAGTATCTAGGACCCAAAACCCGGAAAATAGTTGTGAAAAACGGAAAACCCGGACTTGGAAAATGGAAAATCCTGAGACAAATATATATACTTCAACGTGGTTCACCTTTTCCCGTGTTCTGCATTAAAAGACCTTCGTAACCGCAGTTATTACCAGCAAGAATATTTGTCTGCAAGGCACAGGGTAGATCCTTGCCTTTTTCCTGCAAATGAAGATGTCAGATTGCGGAAATCTGGCAATTTCTCAACGGAACGAGGGAATTCTACACACTTGCCGGACGCAGATTTTCTCAAAATAATACACGGATTGCAAAAAATTTCAAAATGTTTAGCGGGATTCTTTACCTGCTCCTTGGATAGGATTTCATCAACGCATTTTTTTATCTTGTTAGTATATAAGTTGTTCATATATAAACTTATATACGTTCAGAGGTGGCCCCAGAAATCTTCCGACAGAGGGGTTGGAGCTTCCAACAGGGGGGCTAAATTGACTATAATATGCAGTTTTCGAACGTTATTTTGTCAAATATGCTCCGACAATAACCTAAAATTTTCTTCCGATAGGGAGGGCTAGATACTTCCGATGGAGGTGCCGTAGCGCCCTAGCCTTCCCCTGGCGCCACCACTGTATACATTTTATTGCCCAGTTGCCCTCAGTTGCCCCCTATCTGCTATTTTTGAACAGAAAGTACTTATTCACACATTGTAAGGGCGTGTATGTTGAATAAAAGTTGTTCAGCATGAAACTGTCTTTTAGAATATGTACATGTGGTTCTAGCGACATCAAAATTTGAACCCCTGCTGATCAGTGCGCCATATGGGATTTGCCCAAATAAGGAATTCCCGATGTTCAATTGATGGGGCTTTTTTCTGGTTTTTTCCAGTATCGTATGGAACCTATGTGCCAAATTACAGCTTTTTATTATTTTTGTCCGGGTAAAATCGTAATTCCACCACACTATATTTGCAATGTCAGTCAAGTAAAGGGAACAGAAGAGAAGAGCTGAAGATGTAGAATCGAGAAAAATTATTAAGGCCTAATCATAGATAGGTACATGGAAAATTTGTTCCGACGACACTGACTAGCAACACAAAAACTATACGATTATGCGCTTGTGCCCCAGTTCTATGCTAAAATCCAAAAGACTCCTTTAGCTGTTCAATGGAGAAACCAGGGGTGGACTGGCTGGTCGGGCTATTCGGGCGATCGCCCGAAGGGCCGGTCGGTTTAAGAGCCGGTCGGTTTAAGAGCCGGTTGGTTTAAGGGCCGGTTGATAAAAGTGCAAAAAAATAAATTAGCTTAAAAAGTGAATGCGAGGCAAAAAAGTATACCCACGCATTAATCTGTTTGCCTTGAATTTTCAGAGACTTTTTGGGAAAGAATAAATATACACACTTCTTCAGGGAACATGTTATTGACATTTTGTTATATTTTATCTTGACGGTATTTCCTTTTTGGCGACATATTATACTGTAACATCCCTGTTTCAATGCGATACATAAAGCCCCGGCAAAACGACTGGACATTTGCACTGGTCACACACTAGACATTGCTCACTTGTTCAGAGTATGGACATCAAGAAAATATTGGTTATGGCAAAACGACTGAACATTGTCCAGTGAACTTTTTTCCTGTTGAAGAATGCGGGTGGGAAACTGGCAACAGGGCATCTCTTAACCTTTGAAAATACATTTTTCATGGCCCTAACCGTGTTATCGTATGAATTAGGGTGTATTATTGAAAAGTGGCTAGGACTGCTAGGCTCATCAAAATCACCGTCCTCGTGCTCTCTTACATCGCTTTCCTTATCGTAACTAAAGGTAATCTGATCAGAAGATTCATCGTTACTAATGAAATGCCTTTTTCTGCTATTGGTCGAATTGAATTTTCACGTTGTTTCCATTTCGTTCGCGGTGTTGACTAGGAAAGTTTGTTGAAGATTTGAATATGGGAAATAAATTGACGCCAAATCCAAACCATTAATCGATTGCGCGTGCGCGAACTGGACAATGTTCAATAGAGTGGCAAAACGACTGAACAATTTCTGTACAACATCAGTGAAGAAAAGGATTCAGCTACGATACAAAGATTTTTTTATCAAGCAAAAGCCACAAACGTCACAAAAAACAGCAGGGTCTTGCTCTTGCTCCTTTCAATAAACTCAAACAAGTTATGGTAAATTTATTAGGCATATACTATCATAAGTCAAATGGCCCCCTGCCCAACAGGGGTATGGTGCTACACAATAAAATTTAAACAGGGGTGCCCATGTTTTCTTTTTGGGGTTAGAAATTGACAAATCGATATTTTTGGGCTGCTGAAAATCATTGTGGTTTTCCGGAGGATTAGAAAATTATTTGTCACAAGTTGAGTGTGATAGAAGCTTTTCCACTTTAAATATATAAAGGACAGATTACGTGGTAATTTTTCGCAGCCAAACCGGGAGTCCTTCATGTTTATATTCTTAGAGAAACACCTGTTAGATGACATCTGAACGATCACATTATCAACATATAAGTTACTGTATTTAGAAAGAAAGTCAAACCAATGAGTTAAAATTTTTGTTTATTTTCTATTTAGTCAGCAAATGACATATTTAACATGTTCTGTTAACCAGCATTCATCCATGCACAAAATTACTGAATTTAAAAACGTTTTTTCCTTACAGACTAACATTTACTTGCATTTTCCGAGGAGTTTTTTATTTGCTATTTTTGTGGGCCGGTTTGATCAAAATTTGCCCGGGCCAAAAAAATTAGCCAGTCCGCCCCTGGGAGAAACTATTTTGGATTTCAAAGCATCACATAGATCGACGTAACCCATATTGAGCTGTTGGAAGAGGCATCTTTATTCATTTAAGAATGAAAGTGGTTTGTGAAACAATTATGGCAAATCTGTAAGTTTGTTGTTTTGTCTTTAAAATGTTTATGACCACATGATGACCAGTGCAATTTTTGGCATTGGTCACTCAATGCAGATTGGAAACAGAATACTAGGAAATAATAGGTAACACATATCGTTTGCAGCTTTATCAACACAAATGGGTAAGTAAGGTTCGATAAGGGGAAACTTAGCAAATAATACAAAAGCACTTAACATCTGCAACTCTTTTGAGTGTTAAAACATGGATGACCGAATGACCTTATCGTATATTTAATACCTTGAGGATGCTGAATGTGAAATTGCAATAGAATCTTGTGCCAAAATTCGACCTCATGTACAATTTTAAATTTTATCATACTCAAGGCTTAATATGTAAGTTGGTAATATTTATTTTGAGTTTTTTTCTAAATACATGAGTAGGACTGATTCAACAGCTATATTAAACATCAACTAAGAAGCCTTATTGGTGGTTTTCGAATGGAAAATATTTTGATGGTTATGGATGAAACACAAATGAAGTGCTTCCCAAAAATAGGCGTTGGATACATAGGGGCTGGGAGGGAGCCTTCCTAGCTGAATTTCAGGCTCCATACGGAGAATTCTATCTCAGTCAAACAATAATTTCTTGGCAAGATCCACGCTAAGCCCCCCTTAACGTTTTGCATCCCCTACGCCTGTGTTTATAAATTTATGCATACTTCTTCTTTTGCAATCATGAACGATCGTAATTTTCCCAGCGTTCCATCCAGCACTCTAGCTATCACTATAGTTTCCAGAATTCTAAATTTGGCAACTTAGTAGAACCCTCTTGAAATTTCCCTGCTTTATACTTAACCTGAGACCCCTGGAATAAATCATCAAATTTGAAAACAAGAGCTGAAATGGGATGTGATCATATATCCATCAATTTTGTATGGAACTGACTATTAGGAAATTTTTAAACCTTTCCTACATTTTTTCTCTCGTAAATATATGGATCTACCATTGCTGCTTGTGCAACATGTTGCTTGGTCCAACTGCAAATTGTATGTTTCTTATAACAAAAAAACCTTCCATTGATTTTGGATTTAGGTTATTGACAGTGCACCTGCACTCGAAGTTTTCTAACATTTCATGTTTGTTAAAAATAAGTAGTGAATGGGAATCTTCAATTTTAGTAGGATGCTTTTGCCATATTTTTTGGCCAAAAAATCTAATGAATTCTGTGCCATATTCCGTTGTTCTTGCACAAGGCAAAATAATGTTTCTGTTTGCTATAAATTCATATTTTAGGTTTCTAGTAACACAAACATCCTCCATTAATGCTGGATTTAGACCCCGTTTACACTGTGCCGGATAAAATTTATCCGCATAAAACTTGTTCGGATCGATTTGCGTTTACACTGTGCCGCACAAATTTTGTCCACTTTGCCCTCCCGTTTACACTGTTCCGGATAACTGTAGTCACATGACCTAAATCATGCACAGAACGCCTAAAATGAAGTCTTCTCTGGGCAACAAAATAATAACAAAATTCCCGCCAACGTAAAAAGACTTAATTCTCTCTTCAGAAACGTCTGCTTCTCTTTTAGACCAAATCCAAAGATATTGTCGATACAAATTAGGCCTAGTTTGTTTTAATAGTTTGTTCTTGAAACAAAATGATACTGAACTAGCAACGAAAGTAGGGAAAGCTGACAAGGATGCCAATTTTACGTGGACTGGCAAGATACTGACCAACGACCAACGTATGATAACACGATGGGATGGTCCTAGCTGTAAATGCAACGTTTGCAAATATAATGATATCGATATCCTGTAATATTTGTCCATTCATATCCAAGTGGCTTCAAATATTTAGCTTATGTATGTACGTATTTATTTCCTTAGTTATATCCTCTTCATTTGTTATACAGTAGATTCGATTTAGATTAGTTGTATGTGTATATATCCATATATATATATGTATAGCTAGAAAAAATATCGAATTAAAATAAGGTTACAAACAAACAAACAAACAAACTGCAGTTTTAACACGAGTATTTATCGACAGCAAGGCAGCCAAGATGGCGAAAGGTTTTGATTGGGAGACATGGAAAACTAAATTGGATGAAATAGCCAATCGCTTTCGAGCAAGATACGATGTGGATGACATTTATCCGGAGAAAAGCGTTTACACTGTACCACATAGCTATCCGAACTAATTTAATCCACTTTCCTAGGTGAACTAATTTTGTTCGGATAGCCGCTCTCCCATTCGTGCGGATAGCGTGGGTCTAGTGTAAACGCGACGCCTATCTGAACTAATTTTGATGCGGATAAAATTTATCCGGCACAGTGTAAACGGGTTCTTAGCTTGATCATGAACAGCTGTTAATTTTCTTTTGTGAATAGACACTGATTTTGATTTTATTAAGAATGTCAAAATTAGGGGTGCTATTTTTGCATACGATTCGAAGTTTATGTTGGAGAATCTTGTTTATCATGTTATTTATCATATCATGAAGCATGTATAAATCAAATTAAAATGACACATAAATGAAGTCATTGTTAAAGCTTGTTGAGGTGCATCCATGAATTTTGACATGCGATTTCGAGCATGAAGTTTTTGTCTGGCTATTTTGCAGAGGTTATCAACATGCGATTGAAAACTTAACCTTTTGTCTGGAGTTTCTCCAAAAAGGGTCTCCTTGGTGCAATCTTTTATTACAGACCTTTTTTTAGCAGAGACTTACTTTTTTTCTTACCAAAACAAGACGATGACATTTTTCCTCGTTAATTTTCTTTTTGTTAATTTCAATCTATTGTGACAAAAAATAAGCGTCTTTTCAAGTAGTTCTAATACCACATCTAGATCAGATCCACATAAAAAGACAGTAGTATCATCTGTACAATAACACACAACAGTATCTTTCACCAGATAAAAATTGTTGTTAATGCAAATATTGAGTAGCAGGGGACCGAGCACTGAGCCTTGTGGAACGCCCAAGAAAGTTTTCTCCCAAGTACTAAACAACTGAAATACTATCAACTTCCACTTTTTGCCGCCTTTCGTGCAAATATCTGTGTATATTAGGTGAAGAGTATCTTTGTTGAATCCGTATAATTAGAGTTTGGCTATCAAAGTTCATGACTGAGGCAGTCAAAAGCCTTGAAAATATATATTAGAATGGCTCTATTAGAATATATATTATGATGTTTTCGTTATGTTTGAAATTAGATCAAACTTGAGATGTCTATAGTTCAGATACTTGAACTCTATTAAAGACGGACATAGATTGTTTATAAGAGTCTCGAAGTGTGACGTCATAAAAAACTATTTTTAGTATTTCTCAATTTTAGCTACACACCATAAAAGAGCGACATAAGACACCTCTCAATACGTAAAATCAGTTAGAAATGTTAAAAACTGGGCGAGAAAAAATCAATTTAAGTTTGCTAACGGATTACTTTTATTCTGGCCTGGCTCGTTAAGTTATTAACCATAACAAAGTTATAGAGGTTTGATTTGGCAGAGTCTGTGCTCATATGTAATACTTAGCAAATTTGTAATACTTTTGACTTGTTTTGCATACTTAGACGCGTTTCACAATGCTCTATTAAGATCGCAAACAGATATATATAGGAGTATATGGGTGCTGTTTTATCAGTCTATGGCCAGAGTCCTTTTAGCTGTACCTTTATACAGAGGATTTCCCAATCTATGACAATGATAACTACAACAAGGGCACTCAAGTGAACAGGCAATGATTAAAGAGATGAGAATTCATGTCGTTATTAATGCTTCGTTGGTGTTAAGTATGACAATGACGAGCCTGAAACTTTCCAGTTAGCATCAGAATTCACATATACCGGGCTATTTTTCATGTGAGCTTTTTCAAGTGCAGCTTTTGAAGGGGGTTTTGAAGATAAAACAGAAATAATTCATTTTCCAGGGAAATTTTTATCTTAAACTGTACAACATGTTTTGTACCGATTAATTTGAGAGCTAAAAAAAGTTAAAGCTTAAAAAGATTTTGCTTCGAAATTCTGACCGTTCTATTATTTGCACGCTGAATTGAACAAATATCTACATACACTCCTAATGCATACGCAAGTCTGCATGTTGAAGGTGATTTAGTGACAAATATAATTGGTAATAAGGGTAGCTTTGCTTGCAAAGTGTTGAAAGTTTCGCAAACTCAAGAGCCCTACACAGCTTTCATAATTGAATGCCATACCTTTCTTCAGTGATTCGCTTAATTTCTGCACAATTTCGCTCAAATTCAGTGATTCGCTTAAATCGTGACTCAAATAGATCGAAATTTCTCACTGTACTAAAATTACAGATAAATAAGACTGGATGAATATCCAATTTGGAATTCTCAACGGGAAGTTTCTTTCACTCTAGGGCCAAAACATGGAACGAGATTCCAAGAAACACCAGAATGAGCCCAACAATTTCCATGTTTAAAAGAAACTTGAAGGGCTTCCTACAAAGTTCATAAATTCCCAAAAAAAACACGATCCCTAGCTAGAACAGCAACATCTTTATCTTATATATATGAAAGACGTAATTGTAATAGAAGTAGTTTATTTATATTTGTATTATAGCTGAGAGAAAGGATTTCGCAATGAGCATACATGGGCTCCGACAAAGGCTGGAAAGTAGGGGGCCAAGGTAAAATTTCACACCTATAACAAAAGACTTGGTGACAATTTTTATTGTTTTGCAGAAAAGTGAGGGCATGACCCTCATACCCCCTTTCGTCGGAGACCCTGACATAGCCCCATAAACCCTGTTTTGCAAGTGATAATTGAGAGTATTTAAAGCCGGAGAAAGTAATGAATGATGTTGAGAGAAATAAGAATAATAGCAGCATATAATTTCTTAATGGGGGAAAAGTATAACCCAAAGTGTAGCCCCTTAAATATCAAAGTCCGAATTTGCTCTCAATAACATTTTATCCTAACACTGTTTTAAAAATATTCAATCACATACCTTGTCATTATTCACTTTTCGCTCTTGAAATCAACAATCTACTGGTGACGTCACTTGTCCCAGTTCCCTGAAATGGAATCGACAATGCTATTTCTGCTTAAAGATAATGGATGGGTTTTTGACAGAGATTTGGAAAGCCAGGTCACGCTAGAATAAGTGTAGTCAGGGGCGTACCGACCGGGGGTGTGGGGGCGGGGGTTGAGTAATTTAGAACGGTTTGGAACTTTAGCTGTTACGCTTTATAGTTATCTATATATTTAAATAGAATTGCTTTTAGCAAAATAACAATGCCGTAAAAAAAATGCAACCAATGCTATTTCCTTGATGAAGAAAATTCTGCTAGAAACGTATTCTAGATGCAACCATTTTATTACCGAGAAATGACAAAGATTGATATTTCTGAATAAAAGGATAGGCACGCAGGTTCTTGTTATGGCCAATCGTTCTTACCGCTTGTAAGAAAAAAACAAGCAAGCACTTAATGAAACTTCAAACTTGATAAAAATCTTTTTCATTTGAATTTAAGATTTTGCCAGACTGAACCTTGGTTTTGCAGAATGCCCTACGTAATGAAGTTGCTTCTCCAAGCATAAGCAGTGTTGACAAACCGTCCTATACTATTTTCCTGGTAAAAGTCTTAAAAGCTCTACCTCTCCACCTTCAGTGAAAGAACTCTCAGTTTAACAAGTTTAGTTGGATATCCCTACTATTTATTACAGCATGGAAATTTTTTTCTCATTTTTAAATTTTTACCTTTTTTCATACATTATCAATATTTAACTAGCAGGGCCCGCGCCACTGGAGGACCAGAAGGGCCTGAAGGGCCACGGCTTACCCAACTTTTTCGGTAAAACAGCTTAATTCTTCTGATTACAACAAAGACATTGAAACAAAGTTCACAAGTGAAACAGCGTCAATGTTTGCCACAATTAGGACTTGAGGGGGTAAGAGGAGACTTAATTTACATTGCTAGGCCCTCCAGGCCCTGCTTAGTGTACATATGAAAATATTCTGATGGAAACTTTCCAATTTACGCTCCAATCATTGTACAACTTTAGTTCACCTAATTAAGATGCTCGTGTTTTTTTCAAATCCGTGTCACACCTTTTCCTTCAAAGCTGTGTTTCTTTCAGCAATGTATGCAAAGAGGTTGGCAAAGTTAGGCTTCTTTTGTGCGAGTTAAATTTGATTTTAGCAAGAGCATTTGGTTGGTCTACTAGTTTTCGGTACACAGCCGTACTATGTTCGGTACAAAGGACAATCTGGTTGGTCCGTTAGCTGCAAGACTTTTCTTCTCAGTGACTCAAGCTGAAAAGGAGGGGGATTAAGTAATAGCATTGGGAGGAGGAACAGTTACAGGTTAATTTTTCAATTACTTAGTTAGTTACTCCTCTTATCTAAAATCTTGCTTCGGAAGTCCTCTAAAAGCAACCCCTCTGGCAACGATTAGTATTGAAGTTTCATGGCTGTTTGGGATAGCAACGTTTCAAATTCTATCCAATAATGTAAAATATTTATCAGCCAGAAAAAAATATAAATAGTATTCGAAAGTGTTCAAAAAAGTTCGGGAGCGAAAGCAAACATTTGAAAACTTTGCCTTGTGGGGCTATCTACACCAAGAAGTATCATATGGGAAGGCTTAATCTTTAGGGAAGGTCGAAACACTGGTATCAATCATAGGGACGAAATACAGTCAAATTTGGATGTAAGAATTGCTGTGGAGTGATGTGGGATGTGGAGGAGGGAGGAACCGATAACCCTGCTACATGCGACTCTCGGCCTCATTGTTTAATCGAGATGAGGGATTGGTCAAAGCTGTGGGGCAAATATTTAACTTTTATAACTGAAAATAAGGCAGATCCTCCGTTCTTGTGTATGAGAATTGTACCCCGCAGGAAAACAATGCACAGAAAGCGGTCATACGATGTCATAACACAATCCCATATAAAAGTACTTGCGAATGATAGCGGCGTTTTGTGCAAAAAATTACAATTTCTCTTTACTTTCTGTTTGTTTTCCTATCGCACGAAAGGTAGCGTCAAAATATTTCCATTTAGATCAAAATATGATTTCTTCCTTTGCTTTAATCCTATTCTTCGATCCTTCTATTTAAGAATTGGGCCATTTATCTCGTCAAATGTAATCCTAAGTATTACTAAAACAACTTTCAAAGCACAAAGGACGATTGAGATAAGAATAATTCTCCTTCTCCAAATCTATTGGTAGAAATTCGCACAGTTCATTGGCTTACGTTCCTGTGTATTTAAGAATTTTATTGTCTTCATTTATGACAAAATAAACATTAATTGTAATTCCAGAAAGTCCTTAAACTATGATATTGCCTGCAGAAAAGTATGACATCAAAAGCCGTAGACGTTATTTAACGTCTAACAATTTGCCTAACGAACCTTGCCGTACTTGAAGATCACATCCAAACGCTCTTCCAGCGGAAACACACGCTAGCAGTATCGACGTCCTCTCAAAGTGAGTATTTATCTGCTATTTCAAGCTCATGAGGCATCAGTCTTTAGCTTTTATTGGTTGGTTTGTATTAGAAATTGTATTTGTCTTCAAATTCAATAATAGTATCTCGAGTATATTTCTAGTCACAACGCAGCGATTCTAATCATACCGAGTCATAAAAAACATTACGCGTATGTCTATTCATTGGTTCATATTATTTGAATACTGTTTTATGGAGGTCATTTTTGGGAGATCAATTGCTATCAAAAGCAAACATCAATCTAAAACCTCCCAAAAACTTATTAATGCTTAACTATGATCGTACAAGCGTATGCATTATGAAAGAGGGCTCGTAGTGTCCAAGAGACTAAAATCTCTGGCTCTCAAAAAATGTTTGGAGCCTTTACGATAAAACAGCTTTCGAGAGCTCATCGAGGATTCTTTTTAATCTTGCAGTACAACAAAATCCATTAGTCTTACGAAGTAAAAGTGCATCTTTTCGTTGCTAAAAGCGAAGCTACGCATAAGAAGATCGCCTTCAAACTGGCAGGGTTTGAAGGAGGAACCGCCCATCTTCGCTTCATAAGATTGGGGAATTGCCCTGTCCGCAATCGCTCCTCTCTAAAGGCATTGAAAATTATAGGCTTTTGGGGATCATTTCCGTCCTGAACAAACAGCTTTTGAAAAGTTTTCGTCCTCAATCAGTGAAATGGTCAGAAGACTGGTGTGTTCTCGAATTTTCAGGCACTTTTGAGGTTTTATACCTTGCGGCCACAAAAAAACCCTTAGGCACATTTTCGATTCCTAATCATTTACAATCCCATTCTAGCTAGCAATTAGCCTAGCTGCACGGTGACTTCAAGTTGGTCACTTTAGACCAGCTAGTTTTCAGATTCTTGCTAAAACTACCAATTTATTTTTACCGATATTCATTTATGAAGATTGCATCTGGCTGCAAACTTAATCGCGGTTCTCAACAAATTAGCGGACAATGCTGATTTTTTCCTTATATGTGGAAGAACTCCATGAACTTGATATTGTCTTGGAGCATAGTCCTTGTTTAAGGTGGTGATACCTTTTATATTGACCCGTTTTTCAGTATTTTCTCCAAGACCATACAGGTCAACAGACAAATTGAAAGAAAAAGCATGTATATTTGCACCATGTGCAAGCAAACTTATCCGATACTGGATTTATGAAAAAAGATTCACACTCTTTTGTATAAGCAGGGGCGGATCCAGAGCAAACTTGAAGGAGGGGCAGTTAGTAGTGGGGGCGCTGAAAAATTTTCAAAAATTTACGACGAGAGAAGGCTGTATAAAACAATTTCAAATCCATTTTCGAAATAAACAAGATAACTTTGAAGTAATCCTTGAAGCAAATTAACCTATTGGTCTCAGAAACTTTTTCAACTCATTCTCATTCTTCAAAAACGGCGCACAATTTCCAAAAAGGGGCGCCATACTTGCTTCAACTCGTCGAGGGAGGGGCAACTGCCCCTAGTTGCCCCCCTTAAATCCGCCACTGTGTATAAGAACCAGTAAATTTAAGTTCAGGCTAACTGTTCTCTGTTCTTAATTTGTTCTTAACTTAATAGGTTGTTAGCAGTGCAATTGCTAGCCTTTTCGCTCCAGGGAAGTGTCCAAGCCTCATTTACCAACAAACTGACTGAGACAACCTTCATTTGCCTAGTTTGAAAATCACCAAAAAAATCACCCTCACATGTAAAAAAATCCTCGTTGATGAGATGAAACGTGGCTAAAAAATACATTTTACAGTAGCTCAGCCTCAGCTTGTTCTTAATTCGTTCTTAACTTTTGACCAATTTTGAGGCTCGTGTTCTTATAAAATTGTTCTTATGAAAAAGAGTGCATAGCAAGATGAAGGAAAGCCAAACGATGAGATCAGACCTTTCTTCGTTGTAGTCTACTCACGGCCAATTTACAAAAAAATACCGCAGAGAGACGCAAGACAGTTTATTGTCTAATTGATCAAGCGGTAAATTTGCCAATGCCTTTAACCAATACAAAAACATTCGTACTTGCAGAATCAAAGCATCACTGTCTTTCACCTACTAAATGAAACTTTGTTTTAATACGTTTTAACTAAAAACACGTTTGCTTAGCTTAATTGCGTCAGGCTTAATCTTCTTACTTCTGCCTCGATCTGTCTGCATACTTGTATTAAAGATTACTTAGAACGGCGAATTACTGGGTAAAGGACGCTCAAGTCTTTGAATCATTTGCAAGGTAAGGTTTTCTCAACGTAAGGTAAGAATGCTAAAGATATCAAAATTGATGCTATATCTTTTGTTGAAGAAAATTTTTAATCTCGGTGCAATTTCCGTATTTTGAATTGAGGATTTGAAACATAAAAACAGAAATTGAATGGATTCGTTTTGAATACGAAGCCTCGACTCTGTTAAAACTTACAAGCATTTCGCTTTATTGTCTATAGGGTATTTCACAGAAAACTTTAGTGAAGCTTATAAAGAATTTATTTCATTCTAAATTGTGCTTTTTTCTGCTGCATATATATCTTTATCATGCACTTTGACTGAGAAAATAATCTCATGAAGGAAAGACGTTCATTTTGAACTGTAGTTATACCAAACTAGAATTTGTTGGTTGCAGAGCTAAAATATTTCTTTTATTCCCTCTGAACGAGGCTTTCTATCCAGGTTTTGCATTGTTACTTTTTATTCTTTAATTTTACTTGTTTTCAAACGAATAAAGCTCAGATGCTGATTTGAGAATCACGTTGCAGAGGTTTAGTAGAAATTGCCAAACAACAAGTTGCTATAGTTAATGTTGAATTGCATCTTGAAAAAGGAAGAAACTGCGGCACTAAGCTTTAACAGTTATTCCCGTGAAGCTGAAATCTTTTATAAAAGTGCTTTTGACTGTGTGGGCAGTGTAGTGAACTTCCCACATTTCTTGGTTAAGCGATCATTTCTCTTTATGATCTAAATGTGCCAGAAAAACCAAGTTATATTTTAGAGGTAAACTTTCCGAGTCAGGTCAAATTGGTTGGACTCGGGTGCTATCAAACTTTCTATGATTTCAGTTACTGATCACATGTCAGAATCAATCAGAGAATCAACTTTAGAATTCTCGAATCGCATATTTTTAGATGAAAAGCATTGTAGTGGCATTGGCAGCTCTCCTGCTTGCCTCTCTGGCATACACACAGAGATCAACAGGCTACAGGGGCTTTGAGCTATACCACAAATTCTATGAACTACCAAATGGCGATCTGAAGTTCTTTTATTGTGAGATTGGTGGCATCAACGACGTCAGGGTGGAGTACAAGAAGAGAGTTGTGAGTAGATGATTCTTTCATTTCTTTCGTTATATACAGAACAAATCATGTTTAGCTTGTAATTGTTATTCCCTGTAAAAGTTTAAATCCTGAGATGTTTCAAAACAAGCGATTCTGAGAACCTGAGAAGAAAACCTGACGGTAAAGAAACGTCTCTCCATGTTTATCGAGTTTCCCCTCCAACCGAGTCCCAAAAAATAAATTGCACTAAATTATGAGGTCACGTATATGTGTTTCGATGCTTAATGTTGTTTTTGCCTAATTTTTACTATGCGTTATTCATATATCCATATTCATGTATGATTTCCAAATAGAAAGCTAAGGGTGTTGTTCTGATACGAACAATAAAGAAAACCATACTGCTGCTCTGCTTATCAATCTAAAGAAGATGGTTTTACTGAACTAGAGTAAAGATGTTTAAAAGTGAGTCAAATTAAGGAAGTCATTTCCATTATACTGCAACTCAAACCCAGGCAAGAGATATTTGTAAGTGCCCCTTGGATACTGTTGGGCTTAATTATTTAGACTCAGGCGAAACACGCTGAGGGTAGTCAGTCTGAAAACACTGTATATGGTTTGTGCTTTAAATGGTTTTTTGCCACGTTTATTTAAAGCACGAAAATGTCTGGTTTATCAAGAAGCAATCAAGCCAATCCATTTTAATAGTAAACTGTTACAATTTTATACGATCTTTTTTTGGAAAACCAGCAATGAGAAATCTTAAAATTTCCAACAGTTGGATAATTAAAATTTTGGATTTTTAAAACTTAAATGATAATTTAATCCTCCAAGACCCATTGATTGTCAAAGTTAAAATCTTTGGTACCACATTATGACCTCGTATACAGTAATAAAAATTAAACAAAGCAGTACAATCCTCTGTTTTCCGGACACTAAAAAGCAATGCTTTTTTTACAAAGATAAATGGATATGCATTTCGGAGCTTTATAAAGCTTATGACAATAATCTCGAATTAAGTACATTAATGCCCTCCTGTTTCGTACTTTCCTCTTGATATAAATTTCTACGCATATCTAACAGCTACAAATAATTAAACTTTGCTAACAACCTTATCACAATCCTAGAAGGCTTAAAAGAAAATACCTTGATAATAGATAATTAAGTCAGTTTTAATCTCGTCAATAAATGCTTAAGTCCAAATGCCCTTATCTTTATCTTTGTCATGACCCAGTTGGTGTAGCGGTAAATACATTGATACATTTTCAACTGTTTTGGCTGAAATTTATTTCCATCTCTAGAACTGTTTCTTTATAATAAGCATGACAGTGCCAACTGGTACGCTCTCTGTATCCAGAGTCGTGATAATTATGAACGGTTCAAGGAAGAAGAAGAGCTTCCTCTCGCCTTTACAACACCCCCCCCCCCCCTCCTCCCCCATCACCTCTCCATCTCTTCTTCCTGTCACGTCACATGCCATTCTGCGACATACCTTCTATTTCATCAATTCAAAACAGTTTGACTTGTGCAGCGAATGCAAAATACTTCTTTAATCATTTAAACAATTTTTCATTTCTCTAATGGAATTGGTTCAAACTTCGATTTAAGCATCGATAATCTTTAGATAGCTAGAATACATAGTCGTAATTTTGTTTTGCTCAAAAAATACTGGATTTTAGCGAGAGCAAATGTCTTTTAGCTTTTCGCGACCTTTGATAATTATAAAAGACACAGGTTGAAATGTTTCCCAAAACCTTTATAGTTATGTCATGAAATTCAAACAGAAATATTGGAAGAGCTACATTGCCTTTGCTTTATTCGCCGGGGGGGGGGGGGGGGGAAGGGGGCCTTGGTGTACTTAGCTAAATCTTTTGAAAACTATTGGGCAATATTGCAATAAAATTACATGATTGTAGTTACATTACTGCTATTGATAAACAGCTAACAAAGTTTAATCAAGTCAAAATTCTAGCGATGTCACTGCTTCGTTAATAGGGTCCATATACAGTTAGAATTTGGGATGATATGGGACGTTCTTGTCCGTTGCTATTTTGATTACTTACAGACCCTAAAATTTAAAAAACTTAAGCTACAACGTTTCGAAAAATCTCTCTCAATTAAGAAAACAGTCTTTAGAACATTTTTTGACACATTTTGCTAAAATCTGCAATCCAAGATACATGTCTAGCCTTTCTCTATTTATGCTATAGAATTTAAGGTGCCTCGAGACAGGTCTCTGCAGATCAAAAAGAAATGCCAATCATATAGATCATACCAGTGGCATACCGTGACTTTTGAAATTGGTTATATAGCAAAGAATTCTATGTAAAAAAAGAACAGGGGTGTAGAGCCAAGTGTTCCAGAGATTGATGCCTCCTATGTTCTACTTTTTACAATTGTTTTCAAAATTTATTTTAATACCACATTCCACATACTGGCCAGAAACAAGACACTCTCGATCAGTTGTGGCGCCAGCTACTGCAAAGTGGGAGGGTAATGGGCGTGGCCAGTGAGACTACCCCCCTTTTGCCTTGTTCCAGTGCTTTGTACCAGGTTAATTTCACTTAGGAAAGATGATCTACCCCTATCCAGCGCTTTTCAACCAATTTCTAGAAGGAACAAGTGGACCATGTTTTGACAAAAGTGGGGGGGGAGGCAATTACAACGCCCCCCCCCATATCCCCCTTGGCGCCGCCATTACAGCTGATCATCAAACAGGATTTTTCTGATATAACTAAGGAGGGAATTGCCCACCAAGCCCCGGTAAGACATCCTCTAGCCTTCCTTTGTTCAAAAAGTAGATTACTGAACCACTCTTTTGAAAACATACGCTTGGCCCACCAGCTGCAGTAAAGCGTCCCTGGGTTCAACAATAAGCTTGGAACTTAGGGGAACTTCATCTTGAGCTTGTAAGCCTGGACGGTATTACCAGAGGGTGAAGGTGAGTTTTGCTTCGATTCGGTACAAAGATTTTCTGAAAGTCGGTAGTAATCAAATGTCGCCCAAATCTTACTTGTTTGCCTCTCACCCATACCTCTACCCAAAACATTGCCACTAAAATAGGTTCCTGTCTGTAAGCTAAATCATGTTCTTCAAATCTGCAGGTAACAGACCAATGCCACGATTATGACAGGCAAAACAATCAAATTTGGAAAGAATGCACGGTATTATTGAATGCAGTCGAAAGAGCACAGGAAGGAATCGTCGCACACCGAATGACTACGTCAGGGTCCGTGTCGGTCAACCTTAACGGACAGAAACATCATATCATCTGTGGCCACAAAGTGAATGCAACTGAATGTCTTGTCTCAGTGTTTGGAACATCTTGAGGAGTCAAAGCTCGAATAGATTCAGTCCAAACGGGCTTTGCTGGGCGTTGTTTTATAAATCTGTTTGCTGCAGGGAAATGTACTGTTTTTAAGTTTGTTTTTTTCAGTCTCTGATCTTTTTCACCCTTTTAATTTTAAATTACAATGTAATTCTCTGCATTGGTATTACACTTATTTTCTACAGAACATTAGCTACAAGACTTTTGTACAGAACCCTAGGATGCTTATTTTTATGTACGTATATGTATATGTTCCAATAAATCTTCAAAAAACTTCGCAAGTCTTTTTGTTTCTTTCCAGTTCTTACAGTTGACATCCACTATCTCGAACTCTGAAGGGAAACGAACAATTATTCGAGATAGGGAATGTTCGAGTTATCGGATGACCCCAAAAAATCGAACTTTTTTTCAAATTTGGAAAGTTTAACAGGCAGCAACAAAGGATATGTAATCACTGATACAAAATTACAAGTCAGATCAGCATCCAATGTCATTTGTTTTCTCTTTCTAACCAGTTCCTCTCTATAACACCATTCATTTTTAACGAAATGCTCACGGAGCGCTTCTCCATTCTCTGAGAATAGGCAATATCTTGATAATACCTCAATCGCATCTCTTATTTCGTCCGTTGTTGGCTTTGTCAAAGAGTTGTCGTTGCTTTCTTGGCTGTCCTCTTGGCTTTCTTCTTGGCTGTCCTCAACTTCAACAACGTCTTCACCAATCAGCTCAGCTATGATTTCATCTTCAGTTGGCAATGCTGCTCTTGCTAAAACTTGTTCGTCGCAGTCAATAAATTCCTCTGCACTTGTGTTGGCTCGAGCATTCTCTTGATCTCTATTTTGCAGTTTCGTCAATTCTTCCACCAAATCTTTAAAGGGTCATCTTCATATGATGCTGCTTCATGTTGATTTTCGGAAGAAAGGCCAGCTTTGACAAAGCAGTTAACGATTGTCGTTTTAGATACTATAGACCACGATGCGGCAGATATGTCCATTGCATCCAAAATGCTAATTTTTGTTGCAATGCATTGACTTGACTTTTGCTGATCAATTGCTCTGATGTATTTCTGCACCAAAACTGTTCGTTACTTTGCCTTTAAACTTCGAATTACCCCTTGATCCATTGGCTGTGTCTTAGATTTTGTGTTTGGTGGCAGGAACACAAGCTTGATTGCTTTCAGGTTCTCTACTTCTGGATGTGCTGGACAGTTGTCGACAACAAGAGCAACCTTTCGTTTCTATGCCAGAAATTTACGTTTTTGTTTTCTGACAAGCTGAGCTTGTCTTTTGTATGGTTTTAAACAAACATTACTAATTGCTTCCAAAGACAAAGTCCATGTTTCGATGATCAGTCCAAATTTAATTGTGTCCCTCAGGTGAAATTTTGGATACCAATATAGACATTGGATGCAATTTTGAGATGAAGAGGAGGACATTGTTAAGGAGGGAAAGGGGCTAAGAGATGCAGACAACAACCTTCTTACACCTTCTTGATGACGAAGACAATAGGGTTACTTAATAGGGGTTTTTTAAGAAAGACTCTGTTAAGTTGCATGAGCCCTTTTGACTTTAATAATGCTCAGACATAGTTGAATGAAAAGGTTTTACACTCTTGTTGTACTATGTTTGTTAAACACCTGTTTCTTGATTGGACTTATTTCAACACAAGCAGAAACTCACTTAAATATATAGATACCTTCCAGTCCAAATAAACTCTAAATGTCAAAGAAACTTACTATTACATACAAAATTATGGCCAGATTAAAATATGAAGAGAATTAAATTCAATCCAAGCGAAGGTTAAGGGACTTTGGTTTAGTTCTGTAGAGGGGCTGGATGGATGGTTAATCACGGAGCCGACTATGAAAATTTTATGGACACTTCCCACAGTAGCAACAAAGAACTTTGCAGATCATTATGTTTCTTTTACTTTGCACACCAAAAGGTCCAAACGGAGACTGCCATTTTGCTACTTTGTCTTAAACGTGCCTGTATACTTTTTACAGCAAAGGGCCACCATTCACACCCAGGCTGATCGTTTATTAACATGCCCCAACTTTTTCTGATCTCAAACAAAAATAAGCAAAAATTATTACACGCATTTTTTCATATGAAACAGGCTATAAGAAACGGTAAGCTCAAGAAACCTTTATGATTTCCGGTTTCATTTTCCGAGTTGACACTCGAAACAGTCTTGACATTGAATAACACTACACTTGACATCAACTTGACATTGATAAAGTTCAATGAGTTTAACTCTTTAGATCTCAACAGATCTAAACTCAAAAGAGATCTCAAAAGATCTCAACAGAATTAGTCATTCTAGGAAAACAAAATTCCTTGAGCACTTTGTTAGGGCTCTTTTTCAGATGGCCCTTTGAGAGTCTTGAATTTGATAGGGAGGATACCAACTCTGCATCAGCTTAGAGGCCGTTCCACAATCTTGCACCTCTGTAAGAGAACGATATTTGCCCGTTTGAGGTATTTTTCTGTGAGTGAAATAGTGAAAATTTCTTGAAAACATATTTTGCAATTTATGTGAAGCAAAGTTGCTGAGGGACTTAATACATCATTGTTTATTATTCTTCGAATTAGCACATTACGTTAGTTTATCTCTGAATGTGAGTAAACTATTTACTTTACCTTGGAAGCACTCGGACCTTAGATTCTTATAAAAAACCGTGTACAACCAAAGAGATCTAGCTGCTCGTTTCAATTTCATAACAGCCGAAAACTGCTGTAAGATGTAAACAAGGTGATGTGTATAGGTCATTGTGCACTTATGATTTATTTCCACATCTTGGTATACCTATTGTTAAAAAGGTTTGTTATTATTAACCGTTATTACCACAGTGATTTTTGATACATATCACGTGACTTATGATAAGACATATAACGTTGGTATTGATAATGTTTGAAGAACTTGGATATTGAGCGAAGGGAGATCAGGTGACTTGACCACAGTAGCAACGAGGGAAAGGACACTTGAATCGAGGGGTGTATCACTCCATGTAAAGGCGTACGAGATCTTTTCAAATTTAAAAATCCGTCAATTTCGGGTCCGGATTTGCGGATTTTTTCAAATTTTTAGAAATTTTTTCAGATGTTTCCTCTGAAAATCTCAAATAAAGACATTTAGCTTTATTATGTCTCCTTGCTTGACAATTCCGATTATCACCAAATGTTAGTTGGCACATTTTATTTATTCATGCAGTTCTGTGAACAGAACTTATCAAGACATTATCAAAACAAGTTATTAAGCCATTTCCTTTTAACTTAAAATATAACTCGACGAAGCAACTATATCAAAAGTATAACGATAATGCAGGGGGGTGGACAGGGTGTCAGAAACACTCCGCCCACCTCGGGATTCTTCAAAAAATGACGAAGTTGAATTCATTTGAAGCATACCATTTTAAAATACATTCTACCTTCATTCCAACGATATCAAGTTTTGGCACTTTCATTAAACCATATATTACTTAATGGACCATCCAGCTATTCTACAAAAGAGTTTGGATCGAGTCAACTTTTTATACAATGGCTCGATTGAGTTGCGTTAAAGTTATTAAAGTTATCGTTTTGTCATCTCATCATGCTTGAAAATTTTAAACTATGGTTTGGCTACATTTTCCTAGGTAGCTCTTGCCCTTTTATTTCCCTTTAAGCACGAAAATGACAGTATTCTCCCTAACAATGACTTGGAAGGATCATCTTCTCTCCTAAAGAGGCACTGGTCTCCAGGCTTGCTAATGTTACGTTCTCGTTACGTTGCGCATCTGCGGTACCGAGATAGGTTTTTGCGAATCAAGGGTTGGTGGCTTTTTCACGTTTCTTTTTGTCAAGGAAGGGATTGTTGGTGTACAAAAATAAAGGGACTGGAAGAAGAACTCGTGCTACCAAAGATGACTGTCAGCCAGCGAGAAACTATGATAAGGAACGGTAAAAGCAACAACAACGGAAAGTCTCCGTGTTCACTGCACCGAATCATCCAGATGATCATCCAGATCATCCATCGTATCTTTCGATGATGTATTTGATTGATCCAAGATATTTTCATCCAAAATGTAATTCCGTTATGTGATTCAACGTTGATGTTGCCAGAGTTGGCCTTATTTCTTTGACTTGGTACCGGACATTTCTTGCACATTTCTGAGTCTGATTGTTTTTGCGGAATTTTGTTTTCTTTGTGGATCTCTGGATTTTTGAAAGGATTTTAGTAAATTTTTGCGGATTTTTGGCAGGGTGTACGAGGATTTTTGGAGTGATACACCCCTCGACTTGAATAGTATGGGAGTATGCTTGTATAGCAGCCAGTTATTTGGAACACGGAAAAAGACTCTTTTTTGGACTGGATCTTATTATAAACTACTTATTATACTATAAGACTTTATATTCAACTTAATCGCATTATTCATATATCTTATTCAAGTACCTTATATTCGTATTAGTCTCAGTTAATCTTATATTCGAATATTTGGTTCGGTTTTACATGGAATCAGTTTCTTGGAATAGCCGTAAACCAACCCTTTAACACTTTATAGAAGATTTTGCTCGTATATGATACGGGTACCGATTTTTAGATCAACAATGATTCGAAACTAGCACTTTTGAAAGCACTTATTGGCTGCAGGCTCATTCTTTCTTGCTTGAAAGCCTTTATCTATTCAGAACAATAGTTGCAAATCTTGCTTCACCAGCTGCATTTCATGTTTTTGCAAAAAAAAGATATTTGATTGTAATCTCCTCGTGGAAAAAATTATGCTTATGAATTATTTTAATGGACTGGCTTTGCATTTAAATACTTTGCATTGAATATTTTAATGAATTCATGTATAGAAACATATTCGCATTGTGTAGAAATTATATTGACAAAATTTATTTCCTGCCTCTTTTGCAGTAATTGGAAAAAGCTAGTACGGGTAGAAATATTTCTGAGCAAATTTTTCTATCCAATGAATAGTGTTTGTTTGAAATTTCTTGAGCTACACTCTTTTTTTATAAGAACAATTTTATAAGAACACGAGCCTCAAAATGGGTCAAAATTTAAAAACAAATTTAGAACAAGCTGAGGCTGAGCTACTGTAAAATGAAATTTTGAACAACGTTTTATCTCAAAAACGAGGATTTTCAGCCATGTGTGGGTGCTTTTTCGGTGAATATTAAAACATGGCGGCAAATTAAGTTTGTCTCTACAGACTTTGTTGGCAAAAGAGGCCTGAACACCTCCCCAGAACGAAAAGCTAGAAATCGCACTGCTTATACCCTATAAATTTAAGAACAAATTAAGAACAATCCAGCCTCAGATTTTCGGAAAAATTAAGAACAATCAGCCTGAACTCAAATGTACTGGTTCTTATAAAAAATAGTGTATTTTTATTGAAAGTCGGCCGGGAAATAAATCGGGAGGGAGTAGAAATAGCTCAAAAGCTGCGTAGGAATAGTCCTTGAGCTACGGAGGCCCAGCGCCATAACAACAAACAACAGCAACAAAATGCCAAAAGCCTTTCCTGACTACACTGGTAAATTCACTTGTGACTTCACGTGAAAATTAAGAATTATGATAAGGTTTAAAAGAAATCCAAAAATCCACGAAAGATATAATCTTCTAACTGCACCAGCCTTAAACTTAGATGAAGATGAAAAGAAGCAAGGAGGTGGTGAAGAGTTCGCTACATTTTTAAGGTTGGTGTTTGATCGTGTTTTGATTCATCGAACTTCTCTAATTAGTTTAGATTTGCTTTGCAATTAGGCATCTATTTATCTGCGGTCTATCATTGCTGGTGATAGAATAGACTACAATTTATCGGATATTATCCCTTATTTTTAAATTAGGCCAATGGAACTGTAGTTACAGATGTTAACTAAACGGTCGCGACCGGATTTATTTATTAAGGTTTGAAGGCACCTGCTAACTTTTCTTTATATGTATCACTTCCCTTTTAGGTTGAGAAAAACCCAAAATCTCATAAGTTTTTTAAATTTAAAAGTTGTTAGATTTGTTTTTAAAGGTAGTTTATTTTCAGCAATTTTCACCTGTAAGTAGTGATCTTTTGACACAAATCGTGTGATCATCTGGGCACGCAAGGTGCGAATTTGTTAAATGGCATACAATTGATTTTTCGCTTTTGTCCCAATAAGTGTAAATCCTTTGGTGTAAATTTGGTATTTTTTGTTGTATATTTTCCGTTTGAGAATATGTCATGGGTCTCTTATGAACTGTTATATTTTTTTACAGATATCTGATCATTTTTTCAGCTAAATGAAAAGCCTAATTTATTTATATTGTTTTCTGTGCTTCCTTTGAATCAACATTTGTGAAGTAAACACATATGGTATTTTTTTCAAATGACGAAATACACTTTGTGCTGTGTAGAGCGGGGATCTGGGAAGAAGCACCCCACCCCTGATCTTTTTCATCTTTTCATCTTTTGGCACCTCGTAGCAAGAGTGGGGGCTGGGCAGCTTTAGAGATAGCTGTGCCAAAAAACTTAAAGGATAAAGAATTGAGAACATAGTCAAACCTTTTCAAATTGGGTTCAAAAGTTACCTGCTTATTATTCAGTAAATTTTAATTACCAGATCTTTGTCATCAACAAAGCAAGGCTCTCAGTCAACTGGCTCAGGTGGTGTTACAAGGTATGCATTTTAATTGTTGTTGGAATATCTTTTCACATTTTCAATTTTGAATAGCTGAAACCTGTCAAATAAGAATGAACCATTGAAGATGATAAAAGTCACACTTTCATCAAAATTTTTTCAAAAGTATACTTTATAAAGCTTGAAGCTACTTATCTCACTATAAAAAGAACTTCCCTCAAAACAAAATTTATTTCCAGCACCTTTTTCAAGTTTTCTTTTAGCTGCTCAACATATGATAAGCAATTTTTTAAAATAATGACCACTATGACACCAAAGCCAATTTATCTACAACCCAAGTGTCCTTATTCTTAGAATACATGCATCGATTTGATTGATATGTTTGCTCAGAACATTGTTTCAGAGCAGACATTGTTCCAAATTGTTAGTAACAAGGAATGTTTCTGGTTGGATGGCTTATCACCTGCACCCAAGATGTTTCCAAGAAATTAGCATCCTTGAATTTCAATTAGTTTTAAGCATGCCCACTTCTTACTTTATAACCACATATAAAAGTTTCATTGTTGGTTTTCAATTGTATAGCTGAAGAGTATTTTCAGAGATCATTCATTGAATGAAAGATTTATGTGTGTGTGCTTAATGGCTACTCTTTGGTTTTTGGTGTTAATTATTTATGATGCATGGCATGTCCATAGATCAGGCTATTCACAGCTATTGTTTTCAACTACTTAATCAACTTACTTTCAAATTCAAATATGATTTGCAAAGGTGTACATTTTTTGACCTGATACCTTGTTGCATACTAAAGAAACAAGAAGATTCTAAAGCCAGCCAATTTTTTGTGAACCTTCAGTTGTTAAAGCGTTGTGGTACAACTGCTCGCATGAAATCATGAATTGCTGAAAACAATGATACTCTAGTTGTTTTGTCTTCTTGAAACCACATACTAGATTTCCAACATCTATCAACCTGTTGTCAGCTGTTGTTTGGCGTGTTTTTATCTGGGGCTGTTTGACTTGAGAAAACAAACCAAAAAATGCAAAAGCAATGAAATGCAATTTATCATGACCATTGGCCTTCTGTTTTCAGCCCACCCAGGCCCCTGGCTTAAGCCCCCTTTAAATCTATAATTTGTCTTTAACTGGAACTTTTAACCATCTAAACGTCTGAGTTACCAATCTATGTTATGATTATGTGAAGAGCTATTTTCAGGAAAAAGTGATTTTATGGGAAATTATTTTATGGGAAAATGAATAGAATAAGAGAGAGTCTTTTTTCAGACTCTTTCTTCAATTAAAGAAGTCACATTTTTAAGAAGAATCTGTGTGAATTTTCTTTGAAAATCTCTTTCATGGCAGAACAAAGTTTTCAAATGTTGGTTCAAAGTCATTTGACAATGAAAAGTCAAAGTCTGATTTACCTGGCTACCAACCAAGGCAAGGGGGTGGTGTTGCTGCAATTATGCAGCTCAAAAGCAAGAATCAAGAGATCCATGATAAACAGCTCAAAGTGATTGAAGTAAGCAACATAACTCAAATGTGTTTTTTTATTTCTTGAAAAATTACTGTTTTGACCTTTCAGAGGCCCTTCCAAGGATCATTGATAAGGATGTAACTTTGGTTTTAAATGACAACATGGGAAATTGAATATTTTTGTGGAGGATCAAGGGAACATATCAACAAAATATTGGAGAGTTTTCTAGGAACACGAAGAAACAATTGCGAGCATGAGAGATTTTTTAAAATTTTTAGGGAACATTGGAACAAAGACCCCATTGAGGGGGGTGGGTGCAGTTGTCAGGGACAACCACTTGAACTTTTGAAAGGCATTTAGCCCTCCTCATTTCCAGAATTCTCATTATATTTGATTAATTTTCAATATTTTTTGCAATTTCAACATTCTATTATATTGACAATTAGATATCAAACATTCTGAAAGTTTTCAGGGTTTTTGAATCTCCAGCTAGTTAAGAGAACTATAGCATCCATAAATTTTTGTTTCTTTCCAGTTCTTACAGTTGACATCCACTATCTATAACTCTGAAGGGAAACGAAAAATTATTCGAGATAGGGAATGTTCGGGTTATCGGATGACCCCAAAAAATCGAACTTTTTTTTCAAATTTGGAAAGTTTAACAGGCAGCAATAAAGGATATGTAGTCACTGATACAAAATTACAAGTCAGATTAAATCATTAAGAAAAATAAGCATCTAATGTCATTTGTTTTCTCTTTCTAACCAGTCCTTCTCTATATCACCATTCATTTTAATGAAATGCCCACAGAGCACTTCTTCATTCTCTGAGAATAGGCAATATCTTGATAATACCTCAATCCAATCTCTTATTTCGTCCGTTGTTGGCTTTGTCAAAGAGTTGTCGTTGCTTTCTTGGCTGTCCTCTTGGCTTTTTTCTTGGCTGTCCTCAACTTCAACAACTTCTTCACCAATTAGCTCAGCTATGATTTCATCTTCAGTTGGCAATGCTGCTCTTGCTAAGACTTGGTCGTCGCAGTCAATAAATTCCTCTGCACTTGTGTTGGCTGGAGCAATTTCTTGATCTCTATTTTGCAGTTTCGTCAATTCTTCCACCAAGTCTTTAAAAGGGTCGTCTTGATCTGATGCTGCTTGATGTTGATTTTTGGAAGAAAGGCCAGCTTTGACAAAGCAGTTAACGATTGTCGTTTCAGATACTATAGACCACGATGCGGCTGATATGTCCATTGCATCCTAAATGCTAATTTTTGTTGCAATGCATTGACTTTACTTTTGCTGATCAATTGCTCTGATGTATTTCTGCACCAAAACTGTTCGGTACTTTGCCTTTAAACTTTGGATTACTCCTTGATCCAATGGCTGTGTCTAAGATGTTGTGTTTGAAGGCAGGAACACAAGCTTGATTGCTTAAGGGTTTTCTACTTCTGGATGTGCTGGACAGTTGTCGACAACAAGAGCAGCCTTTCGTTTCTAAGCCAGAAATTGACGTTTTTGTTTTCTGACAAGCTGAGCTTGTCTTTTGTATGGTTTTAAGCAAACATTACTAATTGCTTCCAAAGACAAAGTCCATGTTTCGATGATCAGTCTAAATTTAATTGTGTCCCTCAGGTGAAATTTCTTGGATACCAATATAGACATTGGATGCAATTTGAGTTGAAGAGGAGGACATTGTTAAGGAGGGAAAGGGGCCAAGAGATGCAGACAACAACCTTCTTACACCTTCTTGAAGACGAAGACAATAGGGCTACTTAATAGGGGTTTTTTAAGAAAGACTCTGTTAAGTTGCATGAGCCCTTTTGACTTTAATAATGCTCAGACATAGTTGAGTGAAAAGGTTTTAGAGGCTTGTTCGGGGTTGTACTATGTTTCTTATACACCTGTTTCTTGATTGGACTTAATTCAACACAAGCAGAAACTCATTTAACTATAAAGATACCTTCCAGTCCAAATAAACTCTAAATGTCAAAGAAACTTACTATTACATACAAAATTATGACCAGATTAAAATATGAAGAGAATTAAATTCAATCCAAGCGAAGGTTAAGGGACTTTGGTTTAGTTCTATATAGGGGCTGGATGGATGGTTAATCACGGAGCCGACTATGAAAATTTTATGGACACTTCCCACAGTAGCAACAAAGAACTTTGCAGATCATTATGTTTCTTTTACTTTGCACACCAAAAGGTCCAAATAGAGACTACCATTTTGCTACTTTTTCTTAAACGTGCCTGTATTATTTTTACAGCAAAGGTCCACCATTCACACCCAGGCTGATCGTTTGTTAACATACCCCAACTTTTTCTGATCTCAAACAAAAATAAGCAAAAATTATTACACGCATTTTTTCATAAGAAACAGGCTATAAGAAACGGTAAGCTCAAGAAACCTTTATAATTTCCGGTTTCATTTTCCGAGTTGACACTCGAAACAGTCTTGACATTGAACAACACTACACTTGACATCAACTTGACATTGATGAAGTTCAATGAGTTTAACTCTTTAGATCTCAACAGATCTAAACTCAAAAGAGATCTCAAAAGATCTCAACAGAATTAGTCATTCTAGGAAAACAAAATTCCTTGAGCACTTTGTTAGGGCACTTTTTCAGATGCCCCTTTGAGAGTCTTGAATTTGATAGGGAGGATACCAACTCTGCATCAGCTAAGAGGCCGTTCCACAATCTTGCACCTCTGTAAGAGAACGATATTTGCCCGTTTGAGGTATTTTTCTGTGAGTGGAATAGTGAAAATTTCTGGAAAACATCTTTTGCAATTTATGTGGAGCAAAGTTGCTGAGGGACTTAATACACCTTTGTTTATCATTCTTCGAATTAGCACATTACATTAGTTTATCTCTGAATGTGAGTGAACTATTTACTTTACCTTGAAGCACTCGGACCTTAGCTTCTTATAAAAAACCGTCTACAACCAAAGAGATCTAGCTGCTCGTTTCAATTTCATAACAGCTGAAAAGTGCTGTAAGATGTAAACAAGGTGATGTGTTTGGGTCATTGTGCACTTATGATTTTTTTTCACATCTTGGTATACCTATTGTTAAAAAGGTTTGTTATTATTAACCGTTATTACCACAGTGATTTTTGATACGTATCACGTGACTTATGATAAGACGTATAACGTTGGTATTGATAATGTTTGAGGGACTTGGATATTGAGCGGATGGAGATAAGGTGACTTGACCACAATAGACGACGAGGGAACCGACACTTGAATCGAGGGGTGTATCACTCCATGAAAAAGCGTACGAGATCTTTTCGGATTTAAAAATCCGTCAATTTCGGGTCCGGATTTGCGGATTTTTTCAAATTTTTAGAAAATTTTTCGGATTTTTCCTCTGAAAATCTCAAATAAAGACATTTAGCTCCATTATGTCTCCTTGCTTGACAATTCCGATTATCACCAAATGTTAGTTGGCACATTTTATTTATTCTTGCAGTTCTGTGAAAAGAACTTATCAAAACATTATCAAAACAGGTTATTAAGCCATGTCCTTTTAACTTAGAATATAACCCGACGAAGCAACTATATCAAAAGTATAACGATAATGCAGGGGGGTGGACAGGGTGTCAGAAACACTCCGCCCACCTCGAGATTCTTCAAAAAATGATGAATTTGAATTCATTTGACGCATACCATTTTAAAATACATTCTATCTTCATTCCAACGATATCAAGTTTTGGCACTTTCATTAAACCATATATTACTTAATGGACCATTCAGCTATTCCACAAAAGAGTCTGGATCGAGTCATCTTTTTATACAATGGCTCGATTGAGTTGCGTTAAAGTTCTTAAAGTTATCGTTTTGTCATCTCACCATGCTTGAAAATTTTAAACTATGGTTTTGGCTACATTTTCCTTGGTAGCTCTTGCCTTTTTATTGCCCTTTAAGCACGAAAATGACAGTATTCTCTTTAACAATGACTTGGAAGGATCATCTTCTCTCCTAAAGAGGCACTGGTCTCCAGGCTTTCCAATGTTACGTTCTCGTTACGTTGCGCATCTGCGGTACCGAGATAGGTTTTTGCGAATCAAGGGTTGGTGGCTTTTTCACGTTTCTTTTTGTCAAGGAAGGGATTGTTGGTGTACAAAAATAAAGGGACTGGAAGAAGAACTCGTGCTACCAAAGATGACTGTCAGCCAGCGAGAAACTATGATGAGGAACGGTAAAAGCAACAACAACGGAAAGTCTCTGTATTCACTGCACCGAATCATCCAGATCATCATCCAGATCATCCATCGTATCTTTCGATGATGTATTTGATTGATCCAAGATATTTTCATCCAAAATGTAAGACCGTTATGTGATTCAACGTTGATGTTGCCAGAGTTGGCCTTATTTCTTTGACTTGGTACCGGACATTTCTTGCACATTTCTGAGTCTGATTGTTTTTGCGGAATTTTGTTTTCTTTGTGGATCTCTGGATTTTTAAAGGATTTTAGTGGATTTTTGCGGATTTTTGGCAGGGTGTATGAGGATTTTTGGAGTGATACACCCCTTGACTTGAATAGTATGGGAGTATGCTTGTATAGCAGCCAGTTATTTGGAACACGGAGAAAGACTCTTTTTGGACTGGATCTTATTATACTCTACTTATTATACTATAAGACTTTATATTCAACTTAATCGCATTATTCATATATCTTATTCAAGTACCTTATATTCGTATTAGTCTCAGTTAATCTTATATTCAAATATTTGGTTCGGTTTTACATGGAATCAGTTTCTTGGAATAGCCGTAAACCAACCCTTTAACACTTTATAGAAGATTTTGCCCGTATATGATACGGGTACCGATTTTTAGATCAACAATGATTCGAAACTAGCACTTTTGAAAGCACTTATTGGCTGCAGGCTCATTCTTTCTTGCTTGAAAGTTTTTATCTATTCAGAACAATAGTTGCAAATCTTGCTTCACCAGCTGCATTTCATGTTTTTGCAAAAAAAAGATATTTGATTGTAATCTCCTCGTGGAAAAAATTATGCCTATGAATTATTTTAATGGACTGGCTTTGCATTTAAATACTTTGCATTGAATATTTTAATGAATTCATGTATAGAAACATATTCGCATTGTGTAGAAATTATATTGACAAAATTTATTTCCTGCCTCTTTTGCAGTAATTGGAAAAAGCTATTACGGGTAGAAATATTTCTGAGCAAATTTTTCTATCCAATGAATAGTGTTTGTTTGAAATTTCTTGAGCTACACTCTTTTTTTATAAGAACAATTTTATAAGAACACGAGCCTCAAAATGGGTCAAAATTTTAAAACAAATTAAGAACAAGCGTCTTATCTCAAAAACGAGGATTTTCAGCCATATGTGGGTGCTTTTTCGGTGAATATTAAAACATGGCGGAAAATTAAGTTTGCCTCTACAGACTTTGTTGGCAAAAGAGGCCTGAACACCTCCCCAGAACGAAAAGCTAGAAATCGCACTGCTTATACCCTATAAATTTAAGAACAAATTAAGAACAATCCAGCCTCAGATTTTCGGAAAAATTAAGAACAATCAGCCTGAACTCAAATTTACTGGTTCTTATAAAAAAGAGTGTACTTTTATCGAAAATCGGCCGGGAAATAAATCGGGAAGGAGTAGAAATAGTTCAAAAGCTGCGTAGGAATAGTCCTTGAGCTACGGAGGCCCAGCGCCATAACAACAAACAACAGCAACAAAATGCCAAAAGCCTTTCTTGACTACACTGAGAATCCACTTCTGACTTCACGTGAAAATTAAGAATTATGATAAGGTTTAAAAGAAATCCAAAAATCCACGAAAGATATAATCTTCTAACTGCACCAGCCTTAAACTTAGATGAAGATGAAAAGAAGCAAGGAGGTGGTGAAGAGTTCGCTACATTTTTAAGGTTGGTGTTTGATCGTGTTTTGATTCATCGAACTTCTCTAATTAGTTTAGATTTGCTTTGCAATTAGGCATCTATTTATCTGCGGTCTATCATTGCTGGTGATAGAATAGACTACAATTTATCGGATATCATCCCTTATTTTTAAATTAGGCCAATGGAGCTGTAGTTACAGATGTTAACTAAACGGTCGCGACCGGGTTTATTTATTAAGGTTTGAAGGCACCTGCTAACTTTTCTTTATATGTATCCCTTCCCTTTTAGGTTGAGAAAAACCCAAAATCTCATAAGTTTTTTAAATTTAAAAGTTGTTAGATTTGTTTTTAAAGGTAGTTTATTTTCAGCAACTTTCCCCTGTAAGTAGTGATCTTTTGACACAAATCGTGTGATCATCTGGGCACGCAAGGTGCGAATTTGTTAAATGGCATACAATTGATTTTTCGCTTTTGTCCCAATAAGTGTAAATCCTTTGGTGTAAATTTGGTATTTTTTGTTGTTTATTTTCCGTTTGAGAATATATCATGGGTCTCTTATGAACTGTTATATTTTTTACAGATATCTGATAATTTTTTCAGCTAAATGAAAAGCATAATCTATTTATATTGTTTTCTGTGCTTCCTTTGAATCAAGATTTGTGAAGTAAACACATATGGTATTTTTTTTCAAATGACGAAATACACTTTGTGCTGTGTATAGAGGGGCTCTGGGAAGAAGCACCCAACCCCTGACCTTTTTCATCCCCCTACTAACCCTCTCCTTCTGAATTTTGTAGCCTTGATACTGCAGGGACCTCGTGGCAAGAGTGGGGGCTGGGTGGCTTTAGATATAGCTATGTCAAAAAAACTTAAAGGATAAAGAATTGGGAACATAGTCAAACCTCTTTAAATTGTGTTAAAAAGTTACCTGCCTATTATTCAGTAAATTTGAATTACCAGATCTTTGTCATCAACAAAGCAAAGCTCTCAGTCAACTGGCTCAGGTGGTGTTACAAGGTAAGCATTTTAATTGTTGTTGGAATATCTTTTCAAATTTTCAATTTTGAATAGCTGAAACCCGTCAAATAAGAATGAATCATTGAAGATGATAAAAGTCATACTTTCATCAAAAAAATTTTCAATAGTATACTTTATAAAGCTTAAAGCTACTTATCTCACTAGAAAAAGAACTTCCCTCAAAACAAAATTTATTTCCAGCACCTTTTTCAAGTTTTCTTTTAGCTGCTCAACATATGATAGGCAATTTTTTAGATAGATGACCACTATGACACCAATGCCCATTTATCTACAACCCAAGTGTCCTTATTCTTAGAATGCATGCATTGATTTGATTGATATGTTTGCTCGGAACATTGTTTCAGAGCAGACATTGTTCCAAATTGTTAGTAACAAGGAATGTTTCTGGTTGGATGGCTTATCACCTGCACCCAAGATGTTTCCAAGAAATTAGCATCCTTGAATTTCAATTAGTTTTAAGCATGCCCACTTCTTACTTTATAACCACATATAAAAGTTTCATTGTTGGTTTTCAATTGTATAGCTGAAGAGTATTTTCAGAGATCATTCATTGAATGAAAGATTTATGTGTGTGTGCTTAATGGCTACTCTTTGGTTTTTGGTGTTAATTATTTATGATGCATGGCATGTCCATAGATCAGGCTATTCACAGCTATTGTTTTCAACTACTTAATCAACTTACTTTCAAATTCAAATATGATTTGCAAAGGTGTAAATTTTTTGACCTGATACCTTGTTGCATACTAAAGAAACAAGAAGATTCTAAAGCCAGCCAATTTTTTGTGAACCTTCAGTTGTTAAAGCGTTGTGGTACAACTGCTCGCATGAAATCATGAATTGCTGAAAACAATGATACTCTAGTTGTTTTGTCTTCTTGAAACCACATACTAGATTTCCAACATCTATCAACCTGTTGTCAGCTGTTGTTTGGCGTGTTTTTATCTGGGGCTGTTTGACTTGAGAAAACAAACCAAAAAATGCAAAAGCAATGAAATGCAATTTATCATGACCATTGGCCTTCTGTTTTCAGCCCACCCAGGCCCCTGGCTTAAGCCCCCTTTAAATCTATAATTTGTCTTTAACTGGAACTTTTAACCATCTAAACGTCTGAGTTACCAATCTATGTTATGATTATGTGAAGAGCTATTTTCAGGAAAAAGTGATTTTATGGGAAATTATTTTATGGGAAAATGAATAGAATAAGAGAGAGTCTTTTTTCAGACTCTTTCTTCAATTAAAGAAGTCACATTTTTAAGAAGAATCTGTGTGAATTTTCTTTGAAAATCTCTTTCATGGCAGAACAAAGTTTTCAAATGTTGGTTCAAAGTCATTTGACAATGAAAAGTCAAAGTCTGATTTACCTGGCTACCAACCAAGGCAAGGGGGTGGTGTTGCTGCAATTATGCAGCTCAAAAGCAAGAATCAAGAGATCCATGATAAACAGCTCAAAGTGATTGAAGTAAGCAACATAACTCAAATGTGTTTTTTTATTTCTTGAAAAATTACTGTTTTGACCTTTCAGAGGCCCTTCCAAGGATCATTGATAAGGATGTAACTTTGGTTTTAAATGACAACATGGGAAATTGAATATTTTTGTGGAGGATCAAGGGAACATATCAACAAAATATTGGAGAGTTTTCTAGGAACACGAAGAAACAATTGCGAGCATGAGAGATTTTTTAAAATTTTTAGGGAACATTGGAACAAAGACCCCATTGAGGGGGGTGGGTGCAGTTGTCAGGGACAACCACTTGAACTTTTGAAAGGCATTTAGCCCTCCTCATTTCCAGAATTCTCATTATATTTGATTAATTTTCAATATTTTTTGCAATTTCAACATTCTATTATATTGACAATTAGATATCAAACATTCTGAAAGTTTTCAGGGTTTTTGAATCTCCAGCTAGTTAAGAGAACTATAGCATCCATAAATTTAATGTTTTCATTCAAAAGGATCACATGTGGCAGCATAAGCAAGAAGAAAGAGAACTGAAACGAATAGAGGGTGACATTGTTAAGAAACAACGCCAGTTACGAAAAACTATGCAGGATTACGAGAGCGGTTAGTATCTGCAATTTTTATTGCATTTTAAACTGTAGTTGCTTTCTGGAAGTTTGTACAAAAATATACAGATATCATTTATTTATATACATATGGCACATTTAATAAAGAAACTACAGGCAAATAATCAATATTTCCATTAACAAGGAGCAGAAGGCATTGTCAAGGATACATTTCTGTCACAACCTAGGCTATGTAACCATTTGGCCGTTTTTGTACCGTTTCTATTCTATCCATTTTTCTTCAACCATACTTCAACAAAAATTCTATCACACCCAAATAACAGAAACAAGATGAACACGATGGTCTGCCCTTAAGAGATTCCCGGTATCTACTCTTTCAAGTTCTTTTGTTTGTCTCCGGTTGATGCTAGGGCTTTTTGAAAACCTCCGTTTTTGATCATTTTGGTCGTGAAAATGGCAGTCTTGAGAATGTGCATTTTCGAAAACTTCCTCTTCCTGCTGGTTTTTAATAGTCTTCAATTCTGATGCATTTTTGTTCGTTTCAGTTGATACAACTTGAACAACAACGTTTTTGTGTACTTGAGGGCCCTTAGTCATTGTCTAGAGTTTTATACATCGATCAGTTTCGAAGGATCTATTGTTGATGGGCTCACTGTCGTGAATGACAAAAGGATAAAAAAGTCATGATACAGCCTAGCCTTTTCAAAGCCGTTCAATGAAAGTGTATTGTCTCTCATTGATTTTAGTGTTGCCAACACCCGTGTCCAATTGAAGTTCTTTTTTGTCATCATTTTCAAGATATCTTCTCTTTTGCTTTCTTTCATAGAGGCTCTGAATAAAGTTGTAAAATTACATTGAAAAATATCAAAAAGCAACAATATGAATGTGTAAGAAGGAAAAACCCAGGATATGCTGTCCGTGGATTCCGTAAATTCCTCAATGATTAAAATACGAATGATAGTCAGGAACAGAACCACCGACGGTGAAAATCCAATGTAGTCAAATAGTATTTTAAAATAAATTAAATGTATTAAATGCTTCTATCTCGCCCCGTCATACAGGGTTTCATCAGAATATTTTTGAAATGAGAATCTGGGCAGCCAGAATCAAATTTTATGATGTAGAATGAATTGCAACTCAAGGTCCCTACAGCCATAATGCAAAGTTTTTAATGAAAAGCAAATGTATGTATACCTAAGAAAAATTGGTATACTTTCTTGCAGTTGGGCCTGTCTGTGCCCCAGTTGTGACATTTCGGCTATTTCCTGCCAATTTTTGTAAGACCCTCTTTTCTCAGGATTTATTTTGCCGTCACTATGAGGATTTGAACACGATTGGCGACTGTCCCCGTGTTTAACTGTCTTCTCAATTTCCCCACGTATACGGTTACAAGGCTAATGTCTGTAGCATCCCGTATTTGTGGGGTTCTATTGTATATGTCTTTACATGTTCAAGGAATTTTTTTTCTTTTCTTTCGTGACGTTATATTGCCTCCACCGTCACACTGTTGGATGGTCTTTCAGGGTTTACTTCCTGCGTGTAAATTTCCCGGAGATTCTGAAAGAACACTTCAATTGTGGACTGACTTTCCTGCATACTTGTAGCTGCTTGTTCACTTGTATGTGCTTCCTCATTTGCGACTGCTGCTTCTGGTAGTTGAACAATACGGTTATAGATGACACTCTGTAGCAGCAAATGTAGACTGTCAATATATTGTTTTTTTATTATTCTTTCAAATATGAAGGTTTTTCGTGTATGGATTATTCATTTACTCTTGAAGTTTCTTGTTCTGATTTGTTGATTGCTTTATTTTTACCAAAAATTATTTTACAGCGGTGTACAAAAAACAAAGAGAAGAAGAAATACAAGCGCTGAAGGCAAAAGGTGATCTAGAGAAGATTAAGCAAGATGCTGCTGCGCAGGAGAACAGGGTAGGTACTCATTCATGTCTCAGATTGGATGTCTTTTCTTTAGTGGCAAGCAGGTTATTCCCTATAAGTGCGTGTCGCGTAGCTTGACCTTTCAGACTAAAGGGGTAGAGGGACATTAGATGATATTTCACCTACTGATTGGCGACTTTACTGACCAACTAAAGAATTTGTTGACCATTGAAGATTTACCGACCAACTCATAAAGAATTGGGTGTCATAAGTTGGAGCAGTTGAAATTGAGGAATACCAACTAAGGATACAGTAAATAAGGAATACCAACTTAAGGAAAACATATCTTTATCCAAAAATCATAGCGAATTAAGGTTATGGTTAATTGTCGTTCATTTCCAGAGCTCTCTAAGCTGTATAGATAACGCTTTACACGTTTCAGTTTCTAAAACAAGACTGGTTTCGGTTGCTTCTCAGAATTTGACACTAAATAGAATGCGATCATCGGGCAACTTGTTATGCGAAACGCAGAGCATAAACTTGTTAACTGTAATTGTGTTTTTAATCTCGTTTCATTGAATATAACGTTTTCGACTGAACAAAAAGGCTTATTCTGTGTGACTGTAGGCTGAAATATTTTGCACAAGAGAATATGCACTTTGTAGGAAACAACCTATTTGCTTTTACCACCAAAAAGCAAGGACTAAAGTGAGGCTTAATTATTTCTTCACAGCTGACGAGAGAGAAAATTGACAAAAATATTTCAAGCATACAGCGGTCAAAGGAAAGAGACAGAAAAGGCCAGACATCAATGTAAGTGACTGTTTTGAGCCGATTAAGTTCTGTGGAAATGTCAAATTGCCGATCTTGTGGCTTGTTTTGACACAAAACCATTTCTAACACTTTCATGTAGTCCTGAGATTTCGTCTTGTTTACAGCCCCATTGGACATGTACAACAAAACCTGCGAGGATTTCTATTAAATCATAACTCTCTTACAAAGCCTAAAATTGAAGTATTTTCATGTCTGTACCTAATGACCAAAAGCTGACTTATCTTTAGCGTTTCAAAGCAGGCTAGTTTTCTGTTATCTACATATGAGAATGATTTGTTTTGAGAAGCGTTACTCACCAATGAACGCTAAACTATCCCTCATTGAATCGTCTCAATGCATTGTGTCGTCAATTATGATTTCTTTTAGCATCTAGCAGCTCTTTTAGTCCCTAAGTGATAAACGTACTTTATACACATGTATGAGCTAGTTTGTTTCAAAAAGATAAAAGCTTTATCTCTTGCAAAAAAGCTAATATGTAAAGTTTTAAAATTGCATTTTGGTAGATCATATAAACAGAAGCAAGAGCTGACGTTTCCTTAAAAGCATATTTTCTGAAAACTTTATTTTCAATGCACACACATATTCATAAGGTGCAAGAAGCCTAAAGCATTCTCGCACATTTGTTTGTGTTTTAGGGGTGTATATGTTCATGTGTTTGACGGTCGTCTAAAAGAGTGCTCTTTGGTGCAGTTTCAAGCGTTTTCTAATGCAGGCATTTTGGTTTATCGAAAAAAATTTCATGCACATCCACTCCGCATGTCTAGCATTCAGTTTCTTTGGTTTTTAGTTCCTCTTTTGTACACGTTTGTTTTATTTCTCCGATAGAAGCTCACAAGAATTGCAATATGAGCGGATTGCAGAAGAAATCAATAGGAGAAGGCTTGAAGTTGAAAGCATGACGAAAGAATTTGAGAATAAGATGAAGCTGAAAGAGGTAATTGTTTTCTCTTCTAGCTGGTGACAAAATAGCCAGCCAAGCTGTTTTGTTTATTTTATTGACATCATACATAGTTGATGGGTTTAAATGCGCCTTGAGCAATGTCTGTCGTGGTTTTGAAAGGACAAGGCAGCTCGTCCCGTTAGCAAATTGTTACTTTTTGGCATTAATAAGAGAGCTCTATCTTCTGATTCTACACTCGTGGGCAAAAAAAGTGTAGTTTTTCTAACCTGGTAATGATTTCTGTACCTTAGAGGGGGTCTGTTAGCCCCTGAATAGTTTCTTTAAGTCAGGAGGGACATGTTTTTAATTCGAATTTTTTGGTAAACCGTCTTTAGGAGACATAATTTGATTACTCAGACGATGAAAAAACAAACATCCTACTGTAGTTGCGTTTATTTATTGTACTTTTGTGCTTTCCAGTCATATTTTCAATCGTTTTCGAATCAGTCGTTTCATCTCATAATAATTTATTTGTGAAATGGGAGTATTTTGATCACAAAAAGAGTATTATTTAAAAGAAATGGCTATATTTCCTAGGAAGAGGTGTACAAATTGCGAAAGGAGTTAGGAGAAATGGCTATCAGCATTAATATGGAATCCCAAAAGCAAAGAACGTTGAAGTATGATGAAGAGAAGTATGTCTTTGTGCTCATCATATCCTTATTAAAGACGAGATCATATTTAAATTTCAGTGTGGTGGACTGACAAGGACTTGTGCCCCATGCTCAACATTCTCCTTGCACCCAGGGACCTTGTATTCTAGTCTAAAGTTTATCAATTACCGTACGGGACCCTTTAATCTTAGTAGCAGCGTCCCTGGGAAAGTGATATCTTTAGCCCCCGATTATTTCCAAAATGTACTTAAGACCATACAAATAATTGCCCTTGTTTTGGTTTTAAGCAAATTTAGCCTCCAAAATATTTAAGCCCACTCAATCTGTTTTGTGCTCCGCGGTCCTGGACATCATGCTCTTGTAGCCCTCTACCACACCTTTGATCAGCTTCAGGCCCTTTTACAATTCAGTTAAATATTATAGAGAACTGAAACTTTTTAATTTCAGCGTGTCTTTTATATAAAATCCTTTCCTTTTCAAGGGCGAAGACAGTCTCTTCAAAGCAAAATCTACTGGTACGAATTTTCATGTTTATTTTTACAGAATTCATTGAAAGGTCTAAACCTCTGGCACAAAAAGAGTCACTTTGTGTTTGGTATTGCACTATATACGTAAGAAATCTTAAGATAAAATCTTGAAATAACAATAAAATTCTTTAGAGTATCATTTTTATACTGCTGCATCTATGAGAAGTACAATTTCTGTTTCAGGAAAAACGCAAGAGAAATGAAGATTATACAGAAAAAATGAAGTACTTATTCTCTCCTTTTCTCTATCTTCTAACAATGATATATAATATAGAGAAAGAGTTAAAGGCACATTTGGCAATTGTCATTTTGTTTTCAGTTTAAGTTGATGTCAGCCACAAGATTTTATTCTAGGCTAGTTTTGAAATATTATTTTTTCCAATATATTTGTGCGCATTGGAAGGGTATTTCTATATTTCCTTGAGATCGATCGCCTCTCCCGGGATGCTGATCTCAGTAAATTTTATTCTCCTTCTCTTCCCCATTTCGTAGATTTTTTATACTTACCCAGCACCTTTGTATAGCCTGTGTGCAGATCTTGCAAATATAGACTTTTTTAATACGGTGTATAATTGCCTGATGATTGCAATAAGCGTGAAACTCGAAGTAGCAGCTTAGAACCCTCCTGTTCTATTCACCAAAAAGCGTGTACAGCTCTGCCTTTACGGCATAGAACACTTAATGACAGACCGGTAAACATTAATTTTCATTGCCTCTTTTAATACAAATATATATATATTCAAAAGCTCTAGACTGTAATGTTTTTTTAAAATTTAAATAGATGATCAGTAAAAAAACAACTTGATTAACGTTTCGCAATATGCTTCTTCAGAATTATATATATATATGTATACCAATATAATATGCTTATTTGTGAAGTCAGCAAACAGGCCACTTTTAAAGCAAAAATCCTGTTTAGTTTAGATTGCAGCAGATATTATTAAATTTGTTTGTTGAATACCTTTTTCAATGATAACCATATAGGCTCAACGTCTACATTGGATGTATCTTGTTGGCTTTGATTTTCTCTTGATCAATGTTGCATATGCTTCACATTTATCATACCAAAGGCTTGTGATAAGGCCTTTTTTTAATGTCTATTAATATCAATGCAATCTTAGTAAATCAGATGGATCGTGAATTGAAATCATAAATTGTGGCAAAAACGATTACGTATGTTCCAGAGACAGCATTCCCTTCCCAAACATCGTCATTTCCAGGATTCCCTTCTTAACATCGATACTTTTTTTAGCGGAACCACTGCGAAGGCTTTGCAGGCCGAGAGAAAGCAACAAGAGCTAGATAAACACTTGGATACTACTTTAAACCACATCTCACTAAAGATTCGCGAAGGTAATGACTTCTTTCATTTTAAACTAATCTGGTTTTATCGTTTGGGTAACTCTGTAGGCTACAATTTTGGCGACATGTAGTGAGGGCTTTGTACTGCAAGAAAAAAAGTGTCCTATCTCATATTCTGTCCCATATTTCTGTCAAGCGTGATGAGCAATTATAGATAGGCATGTTTTACCAGTCGATTCATTTCTTTCTATTTCTTAAGATTGATAAGGCAGCTTTTACGCTGGATTTTAGTCCTTTCCCTATATTTTTATGTTCTGTTTTAATTCAATTGCACGTTTGCACTTATTTGGCAATCTTAGTTTCTTGAATATGTCCAGCATTATAGATCGTACAAATTTCACTAATAGATCCATAGTTTCCATCTGGGTAATTTGCAGGAATCACTTGCAGGAATCAAATAATGAAATGACTTTGTGTAGAAATATCCTCCTTTGATGCCTTCCTGTCCTGGCAAAGACTCTGGGTTCCACCCACAACCCAGAGTCTTTGCCAGCTTTCTGTACTATCATCTCTAAGTGCTAACCCAGTAACAATCAGTAAAATGAGTACGTCATTATTTATTCCCTTCGTTCGTTACACCTAATAACTTTTTGTTAAATACGAAGGCAACTATCTTCTTTAGATAGTCCTTTTTCTATTTTTCATTCCTGGGTTCTTTACAATGCAGTACTACAGTGAGCACTATGGACTGATCTGTTGGGTTTCTTTTGTCAACAAAGCCAGCCTTTTTCAATAAGACAGAGTTTGTCTTATCCATATAACTACAGGGTACAATTTCAGCAGCTTTTGAGCTTGCCTGACCCGCCAGAATATTGAAGTTTCGCCTAAGTGCCACTTTTTGATAGGACTGATGGCAACTTCTCAAGAAGCAGTCTTCTTATTAAAACTTGAGTTTGAAGCCTTGTTTTCTTGTGTAGTGCCCAAGTGCAATCTATCAAGATTTTTTTAAAGATTTTCCTCAACTCTTGCGATTGAAATATTGCATTGATTGAAAACCCATAAAACTCTCGTCTTGCAAAGATCATTTTGTCAACAACTAAGAGTCTGACCGCATAGAATCCCCTATGTACTTTACAATACTTTATACTTTTCTTGTTTAAGATTATACTGCTTTTATTGTAGCAGATCTCTTTAAGATTCATATAAAGTGTGCTGAGATAATATATCTAAATGTATAAGCTAAGCTAAGATAAAAATATCTAGGCGGCCATATTATAATTTTTCAGTTTTATTTGATCCTCCGCTTTTTTGTCAGAATTTTCTTACACCTTCCTCCTATTATACAAACACTTCTCGTGAACTACCGAGGGGCAACATAATACTTCATTTCAGATCAGATCCTTAAAGCCCTCAACTCCCTTTTTGCCACTGCCAGTGTGTATACTTTAGATACACCTAAAGTATCAATGATATTTATTATGCATTGTATTTTGTAGAGGGTCGAAAGTTGACTGATGTAAAATCACGATTGCAAAAGAACTCACAGCTACAGCGTGATGCTCAAAGTGACGCATTGCATGCTGCCTATAACAGACAGGCACTTGACAGTGATGAGAAAATCAAGGTAAAGTCTACAGCTTCAATGCTCACCCTTTGAAAAACCCCAGGGGGATATTCATATATATTTAGGATAGGGGTGCTCAGGCTACTTTTTGGGCCAAAAATTTGAGCGAAAGTTATTTATTTTGGGTCAGCCATACAACTACTTTTTTTGGGGTTTGTGAAATGCCGAATTATTTTGTTGGGTCTTGAATGTGAGAAAATTTTATGGTTTACACACTAGCCATGATTTATTTTTCATTGATTGCAGATGAAAACTTCATAATCATAAGAGTATTCAGAATGATATAAGAAACTCCCACAAAGCTAACAACTGACTGAGTCAAAAAAGAGTTCCGTATATTTGATTTCTTTGTGTCCATATTTGTAGCTGAAGGAATACTTTGAAAACTCGTACCCTTTTCAATTTATTTGCTCAATTATTTGAGTTGGCAGCAAAAGGCATGTTTCATTAACCAAGAAAAGTTTGGGATTCCAAGTTTTGCTGGCGTAGGCCCGCGGCCCGCAGCCGCAATGAACCAAATCACGGCAGGGCCTATTTTTCAGGGAGGGGCAAACATGTATTTTCTTCTTTTTTTTCTTTCTATGACACATACTGCATTTACCCTGGGATAATTCAGTTTATTAATGAATGAAACATCTGATTTCCATTCAGATAGGACTGGTTTCTTACTCTTTGAAATTTCTGGTTTCTTCAGGTTTTTGTTTTGAATCAAAAACAGTAGTCCACAGTCTTCACTACGTTCTCATTCTAACAAAAGCCCATCAAAAGCTCAACACATAACGACATAAACATGACCGTAACTAGAGGCCTTAGACAGCAGACTGACTGGAACATTCGAAAGGGTTTTAGCCAAAATGTAAAAGTGAAACTACAAGATGATAAAATTGTGTATCTTTGATAAATATAGTATACTTGCTTCTGTACTGTGGATACGATCTCAAGATCATCTATGGAGCAGAGTTTTTTTGTTATTTTTTTGGGTGTGCTAGACAAGAAAAATTGTTTTTTGGGTCAATTTCCATGCCAAACAATTGTTTTGGGCTGATGGTTCGTACCCCCAGCCTGAGCACCCCTATCCTAAATATATATTAATATATATAAAAAAAAATTCGATAACTTTCCTAAAGTTTTTTATTCATTCGGACAGTAGCTCCATTTGCGTCGGCAGTACGCCATTTGTGATTCAAAAAGTAGAATATTTGCTACATAACCAGTTTGTTGCGTAACTTAATTCATGTGTTTCAGCTTGTGGATGCAAGGAAGGCAGCCTTACAGAATTCATTAACACGTGATCGAAAGCAAAGGGGCGCACAGATACTGGACGAATGGAGAAATAGGTATTTGGAGAGAACAAATGAGGTCAAAATGAAGGAAGTCGAAGACAGTGTGAAACATCTCAGTGTGAGTCAGCAATTTATTTTGTTAGCAGGATAAAGTCAGTTAAAAAGCAATTGATTCGTGTATTTAGCATCCACTGCTTCAATGGATATGCATATAAAGCAATTTGCGCTGGCAAAATCGTTGGCTTTCCCAGCGTGATTTTTCTCGAGCTTGGAGTTTATTGACTTAAATAGCAATCTGGGTTGTGCTAAGGGCTGTTTCAAACCTGTGCGTACAGCCTGTATTTAACTATTGACAAGTCAGAACCATCCACAATCAGAATCAATTAGCAGGATCTCTAAGGACGAACTGAGTCTAAAAATTAGCCGATGTCCGTGCAGTCAGTTGGTTGTTTTGAGTTGTCTGTTACTTGATTGAGTTGAACCGTAAGAGATGTATTAACTGGGCCGCTAGAGACTCCCTCACAGGCTTACTGTCACAGTCCTCGCTAGCGTATGATGTCATAAGTCCTAATTTTTGTTATTTTTTCAAACATTGTCTCACCTGAAGGTAACAGTTGCCTACGAAAGTTAACCCAAATCTCTAAACAAGTGAATACACATTTCTTATTCTGTTAATCATCAGACAATCTTAAGGAAATGAAGAAACGTCTTTATATCTTCCGTACTTGCGCTTCATAGGGCGTGGACTGTTGCTATGAATGTAGTCAGCACTGACACTCACAATAAATTTTTTTGATAGGTGCAGAACTGATCCTTCCCCTTTGCTAGCTTTTGTGCAGCTTTGCTATCTTGGAGATGGACAAAAATTATTTGCTATTTTAAAGTTGGTCAATTTTTACCATGTTGTACAAGTGATTTCTCGATTTGTATAACAAGCTAATTTGATTCTTATTCTTTCAGAAATTTGTAGCAAAACAGGAGGATATAGAGCAGTCTCTTTACAATCAAGTTAAGAGTTCCGAATCTGAGCGACGAAAGCAGGAGCAGACTGTAGAAGGAATTAGGCAAGAGCTTAGTGCTGTCAAAAAGGAAAATGCAAGGCTTATCAAGGTCAGAATGCTAACTGTAAATTGACTCAAAACTAGATTTATTTCTTTCCTTACATTTCTCGCCGAGCGGAAATCGCGTGTCGGTGAATTTCTGAGAAAATGTGTAAAATTTTGTTTCTTAAAGGAAGTGGAGGAAGTAACTATATAGCGAAAATACTTATTTGTTTTTTTTTTCATTTAAGATCTGCTATGATTGTAGCATTTTTCTCTTTTGAAACTCTTTGAAACGTTTTCAACTTCTTTCAAATATTCTCAGCCTCTTTTTGTAACCTCCATGTGAGATCTGATCTTACAGATGGGCTGGATGATTCGAGCATTCATTGAAAAAAATGTTTTCTATACAAACAATTGTTTTTGAGAGGACGAGTGTATTCGAAGTAAACAACTTTTCAAAAAGCCCACAAAGCAAAGCAAAGTCAAAAAAGATCCCAAAGAATGTGTCCTGCATATGATGAAGGCTACCACCCCTGTGCAACTGTGACTCTTATAGTTTTTAAGCCAGATAATTTGAAGTGGATTAATAATTGCAGCTACCATTTGTAGGAAACCTCCATTCGATGCCACAAACGAGAAGAAGAACTGGTGCAGAAGCTTCTTAGAGAGGAGGCGGCATTGAAAAAGGTAGCTTTTGTTTCTCTTATGATAATGTTTATTTTTTTGTTTTATTGAAATAAAAGAGAAAGCCCCAAGGTTGCAAATTATTATGCTTCTATTTGCTTTTTGTGGTAAAGAAAGCCCTGCCGGTTTGGAAACATTGGGTCTTCGTAAAAGTGCCGTTTTTTCAAAGCATGTATAAATTTTGGGAAAAAAGAACCTTGTAATTGTATTACCTAACAGAATAAGCTCCTTAAAAGTTCGTGCATTTTTACCATACAATCCATCATTTCTCTTTTGAGAATAGTTCATTTGAAATCATTGTATCAGATTAAGTACATCCATGGTCTAGCTGTAAAAATAGTTTTGTGTTTTGATATTTTTGTCATTCAAACTTTTGTTCCTCCATCTTCAATCTGTGACCAGTATTTTTCAACCAATGGGAACATAGGGTCCTCTTCTTTTGTCCTTTGATGCTAGCAACTTAAGGTCGGTTTATAAGAAAGATTTAAGTTCCCTTGATCAAAATAACATTTCTATTAAGTGAAGCCTTTTTAACATCCACCTCCAAATAACCAACGATCCCAAACAACATTTAATTGTATCCTCTATTTCTTTTCTGCGCTCAAACCCTTGCACATTCATATCAAGGGACCTATTTAGCATGGTACTGAAATTTTTCAATAACTCGGACACTGTTTTTATAAAAGGATCCCATGATATCAGCAAGTAAAGAAAACTTCTAATTTGTTTGATTTTGCTGTTTATGTTTCAAAATATTTGTTTGTTTGTTCGCACTTAATTTATTTTCAACCAATTTTTATCAGATCAAATATCAATATGATTGAAATGTATTGTAAAGTGAATAACTTTATAATGTTGGTTAATGTTTACAGGCGTTGAGTGAAAGAGAAGAAAAGATCAGATCATTTGTAAAACAAAGAGGGTTCTACCAGGAAGAAAAAGATATGTTAGCTAAGGAACAAAAAGTAATTATTGCCAACCAGTTTTTCATATTTTTAAAGAGTGTATTTTGAATCGAAGTTAGGAACAAACTACAGTTAGAATCCAATAATTCGTTTCTATAATCATTCGAGTTTTTCTTATTTAATTATTTCTGTTTCGGCTAACTTTGAATAACTTTTCATCATCAGAAAAAAATTGTCCCTTCATTGTCAGGCTTTCATTGTGACATCAATTTAGAAATATTACTCTACATAAGTTTTTTGAATCATCTTGTTTTGAATTTTTTAGATTCTACTCGATGCTTTAAGGAAATATTTATTCAATAAAGTTTTATATGCCAAACATATTTAATAAGCCTCGTGCTTTCTTCAACTCTAATCAATTTATTATTCCTAAAAGATTATTAGAGATTAAGTGTTTTATTCTTCCGTTGTAACAGATCATTAGGATATCGTTAGAATGCTGTTTATAAAGCATTTTTCCTGTCATGTTCTTATTTCGATACGTTTTCTAGGCTGTAGGGATACTATTTTGTACCTGATTTTTTTTGTTCTTCTATATTTATATGATTGCTTCATCTAACCAAAGCTCTGTTAATACCACATAGAGCACATAATACTGAAAAACAGGTTGACAGCACTTTTCATGATTTTTGCATCTAGATTCATCAGAGATTGAATAGAATTGGACAAAAGTCAGAATACATTGACCAAGAAATGTATGCGTAATTTGACTGAAAGGTAAATTGAAGTTTGGTTGGGTAACCAACAAAAATGTGATTCCTATATTTGTATTTACACATCTGTATACGCTTTCGGTTCATAGAACAGGACGGTTCTAAGTTGCTTCTACGAGTTTCAAAGGGTCATCATCAGGTCACTTGATGATGGAAATAGCTCTGCCTCTACGGTATCGAGTACTTTGTGATAGAACGGTAAACAGTAATTTTTTATAATTATGTATTCAACCATGATAAAAATACTGACTCTGGAATGACTAGCAAAAGACTGCACTGTATATTGTTTTTTGCCCGAAGTTGCTAATAACCAAAAACCAAAAGGTGTTTCTAGAGCTACTGGCAATCGTTGTGTACGTTTTTTTCAATAATTATTTCTCTTTTTTTCAGATTATGCATATCGCAAGATCATTTAATAGCACTTATGCACAGACTGTCTTCGTCATTGAAGATTGAAGAATGAAATATACCAATTTACTGTGTCATCTTCCGTGGTCATCATAGGATAGAAAGTCAGGCATGTCTCAATGAGAGCACATTATCTTGGGGTCGGGGGTGTGGGGTTGGGGAGTGACTCAAAATATATCCTGCTGGAGGACGCGCCGCAGAATAGAGTGGATTTTTGACACAAAATTTTGGGCAATAGGCTGTTTGATTTAGATTGAAGACAACGAGATTGGATTTTTCTATCGACTTTTCCTTGGTAGGGTTTGATGGAGGTTTCATGTACAGCACGTCCTCGAACAAGCAAGTAGTCAACAGCCTTTCTGACCTCTTTATGAGAAAAGACACTAAAGTGTGATTTTGATATGTACATTAGCCCGAGTATAACATTAAAATTTTCCCCTTTTTTCTAATTTTTACTTTGTCAATTAATTTTGCCAAAAGTCAAAATTTTGTCATTAGAAATTCTGAACGACTATTTGTATCTTTCTTCAAGATTTTGTCCGTAGGCCTTCAAATGTTGCATGCAAAGCGTGCTTGTAAATTTGATTCTATTTGAGATTAAAAGATTAAAATGTTGAATGCTTCTTACCCAAGCCTTTTGGTATCTACTGTAATATTTCACGACAGTTTTCCTGAAAAATAAAAAATGCATTTCATTTCATAGTATGGAAACAATTTATTGACATAATTGATTCTGAAGGTTACTCCATTCCAATTTTCCTTTTTCATCCTTTTATTTACCATAGGTTTTTCCGTTGGTAGCAATATTAAGCTTTTGCTTTTTAAGTCCCAATATCTTTTATGCTTGTAATTTTTTAAAAAAATCGTAATGCCCTTCTCTTCCTTTAGAAAATGTTTCAATTCTGTATATTAAATGTTTTGTGTAAAAAGCAATTGTAGATTAATTGTTAATACCATTCCTAACATTTTGTCTATAGTCAGTTCATTTTTAGCAGTGACACTTTTAATTATTCTTAACATTTTCAATTTCATTTTAATATTTCCCTCGATTGCTTAGAATCCTGTGGAAATTTTCAAATTTTAGCAATTTTCGAATTTTATAATCTTGATAACACCGGTGTGAAGAAATATGTTGGTCTCTTTTTCACTGCTTTCGTTATTTCAAATTTTATTCAACCTTTTAATGTTACAAGACCGCAGTTTTATCAAACAAACCTGAATAATTCTTATCAAATAATTCAAGCTCCATATATTTGCATCTGTTGTACGAGGATGCCAAGTAATGTTGGGTAGAACCAAAAATAAATAAAATTTGATACGAACTTTCCGAATTCCTTTATTGGAAGGAACAGATCTGGTGTTTTCCAAATCTTTTATCCATGAAATATGACTGAAAAAAATGGCTGAAGACCCTTGAAAATTTTTTGAAGAGGCACTGACGCAAATTTTTGCATCCGAAGATTTTAACGATGATTTATTAGGAACATGTTGCGTGGCTCATGGTACCCGAAAATATCCTTCGTTTGTTTGTACTCGCTGTGGAAGTAAAGTTTCGAGACTTTGAAATTTGGATATACATTTTTGATATTCCACTTATTTTCTGGTCTGCTTCGCGGAAACAAAGGATTTGACGTTATTTGGAAATTCTCGTACAGGGCTTTTTGCTCCGGCTGGTTCAATCGGTGGCCGTCGTTTGTTTTTTCCCTTGTAAAGATAGATGTTTCAGGCTTTGCCCTTCTGCTTACTTCCTATTCCGGGTTACAATCAGGCGGCTTCGAAGTCTTGTTGCAATGAAGATGAAAATGCTTTATATAAAAATTGGTTGCTACTGATCAATCTACCTTATTATTCATTCCGGTATTATATATTATTCATTCACTTCTCATGATGTATGCAACTTCCGGTGAACCTGGTGAATTCAGATAAGTATCATGATTTGCTGGATGTCATATTAGCAGGAAAGAGTTGCCTGATCCGAGGTGACCTATGATTCGTTAATACCGTCAAGAAACTCCTCGACATGTATGACACGATGTTAACCAGATTATCAAAACCAGATTCGTTAGGTTTGCCCATAGTTGGCCTAGCTTTCAACCGATAACCTTATAGCTAATTATTTCATAGCTTATATCTGAATGTGACTTTATATTGCTTGAGAGCTAGAAATGTGTTGTTTATAGTAAACTATGTCCGTAAGTATCAAATTTCATTTTCAGTGTGGCAAAATTCTTTGCTGTCTTTATCTTCAAACTTATCGAAATATTAAGATAAAACAATAACATTTCATAATAGCTTTATCTTTAAAAAAGATGTTACCTGCGATAAGAAGGGATGCCTTTTCCACGGCTTTTTTACAGTCAACATGTTTACTGTTCTTGCAAGAGTGATATTCTTCCAAGAACTCTTAACGGTAAGCAATAAGTACCACGATAAGCAATTTTCATGCCAAACTTCAGATTGCTCCAAACTCCATGAACAACGGAATGAAACACGAGGAAGAACGCTTTAAACACAATGTATTCCCTTGTGAGGGCTCAAAACATGCGAAAGTGACTAAACAAACAAGTTGGCTGTCTTGGGAAATTCTTTCGTCGCTAATTCAAGCCTCTTGACAATATCTAGCGCTTTTAAATGTCATTCTAAAGGGGATCCTTCGATGTTTTGCTGCTCCAGGGACCTCATGGACAAGAACATGAAGTACACCATCAACAAACAAACACCCAAATTTTGCTTTTGATGCCCTGTTACGTGCAAGTCTTTTCAATTTCTATTTCTGTGTAATCACGGTGACTTGTGATTAAGCCAAGCACAAAATGGAAGAGTATGTTACATGCAACAATATGAGTAGGCGATTAGGCGTGCTCTAGGTTACAAAGAAATACGAAATCGACAAATATCGCGAGAACATAGCACTAGCAAATAAGCAAACTTTGACTTTAGAACAATGCTATTTACATCAACAAGATGAAAAACAAGCTACAATGATAGACTTTACCTTAAAAGCTAATTACGAATTTGACATACCGATTTTACATGAGACACATAGTGATTATTTACATAAAACATATAGAAGCAGCCTTGGTTCCAGTTGTTTCTAAGTTTTTCGTCTTGTAATGTGGTCATACAGAACAATCTGAATGTACTTCGGAGATTCAATCACAATCCTCGCAGAATTATCACCCGGTGTCTGGGCCTAAAAAATTCATTAAGTCATTGCGTTTTTAGAAAGTCTAAGAAATTAAACATAATGTTGTTTGATACGAAACTCGAAATCCAAGACCAAGTTTTGAGCTAAAGAAAACATAAAGCTTAGATAAGGATATTTGGAAATTTGGGTCCCACACAATCAGCAGGTCGATGTTTAAGCGTAAAAATTGTTAACCTTGTTACTAAATTCATGCAGGACTTAAGTCGACCAATGATAGTTGAAAAAGATGTTTAGAAAGAACAACAGCCTAATGCAACTTGCCCTCGTTCCCTCCCCCTATCAATGTCTGTTGATCTGGTAGTGATACAGAAAAAGAAACAAATGATACCTTGGGGTCGACATTAAGGATTTTGCGATCACGCTTGTTCTTGAACAATAAACCAGATGAATTTTCAGCTATAACCTACAAGCGAAGAAGATACTGCATTCAAAATTTGATCAAGAAAACTATGATAAGTTCTTTATTATTAGGAATAACATTCAAAGCAACAGGAAAACAGTTATCAAAAAATATTTTAATGACAAGAAGAGATTAGGAAAAGGTAGTCCAAATTCTGTAGCATAGGCCGTTCTTTTCATTACCTGATAGTTTGGTGTCGCATTCGAGGTACATTTCTGTGTCTCCCAGTTGTAGAAACTACGTTAAAAGAAACCAAAAAAGAAGGAAATGAAAAAAGGAAGATTAGATGAAAATATAAAATAAGTTTGCTTATGAACATTTAAGCTTACAGGTTTGACATAAAGTGTTCTATGACGTTTCTACACTTGCTTTTGTACTAACTGTACTGGCATTTGTGTGTAGAACAGGACGGTTCTGAGCTGCCTTTGCGAAATTCACGCTTAATGTGAGGCAAGACAAGAACTTTAACTTAATGCGAGGTAAAATTAGTTTGCATAACTTTTAACTTGGTCCAAATCTAAAATTTCTTGGAAAGGAGCAATGCTATTTTTATAGTTGGGTTAATATCCATCGTTTTATGGCTTTAAGTATTTTTCTTCCAAATGTCTAACGTTTTTGAACGAAAAAAGACAGGAAATCAAAACGGAGAATTTGACCAAGAGGCAGACTATCACAAAATTTTATAATACTGGTGAATGCAAACAAATAAAAAATAAATGACATATTATTAAACAATACAATGCTGTAATCGTACGGGGTCTTCAATAGACAAAACTTGAAAATTTGTATTCATGAAAGGAAAGAAGTGATGGGACTAAAGATAAGAATTTCAGCAATACCTTAAATCTGACGGCCTTGGAAGCAATCTTTTTCTTCCCAGAAAATAGGGTTCGAAATCTTCGGTCTAGAGTAAGAATTTGACAGACATTTGAGATATACATTATTCAGCATTTAAATCATTTCATTCAGAATGCACCAAGCATTGAAGCTATTAGAGGAATTAAATTAATTACAAAGCAGTCCAACACCTTCTACATTTCACGTTCAAAACCAGTCTTCCTCGCCCCCTCCACATGTATTATAAAAGTTTTTGCCATTTAGAAAATTTCCTTAGGCTGTTATAGCGTAAACATCTTCAAAGAACACTCTTACTTTTTCAAAGTGGTTTTTATTCCTGGAAAAAAGGTTTTTTACAAAAACTTTACAACAATAGCTCACCCTGTCGTTAAAACACATTAATCCTCACTAAGGATCATTGAAATTTTACTGCACTATTTTGATACCAAGGTACCTTAGGCAAAGGTACATTGGTCAGAAGCTTTGTCTGTTACTTTTGTACCAACATTCAAATGTTGATCACTTTTCTCAACTAATATTATGAATTATTTCAAAACCTTTTTAAAACTTTTAATACAATAGGTTCAGGCAAGATGCTAGATAACTTTCAAGTTAATCTATCAAAAGTCCTTAAGAATAGACAATTTGCACAAATTGACATCTCTTAGAATCATCAGAAAGAAAAGACATCTCATTCTCATCAACCACAGAAGAGTAGTGCTATGAAATATATCATACCTTGAGTCTGTGTGCATAATCAATGTAGCCAGATATTTCCTAAAAAAGGATGACAATGTTTATTCAAAACTTAATTAAGCTCCAGCATTTAAAGACTATTTACAATAATATTGGTTTCCTTATTCAATTAACAGCACGATAACTGGCTACCAAACTAAAGCATGGTTTACTCTGTCCTAGTAAGCACTGCTTTGAGCCAATATCTGTTATAAAAACAATCCTTGGAAAATATCCTAGCAAAATATCTTATAAATATCCTATAAAAGCAAGCAAAATACCCTATCAGACAGACTTATAAAAAAGACCATTATCAGCAAAGAATAGGTCTGGTCACTGACATCAAATGGGGTAAAAAGTTGAAGAGGCTCTTTATAGAAAAGGGCACATGATAATAAAATTTTTTTGAAAAGGGAAGGAACTTGCAAAGAGCCCAGCTATTTCTATAAATTTGATCACCCTAGTCCTAGTTGGGCTAGATTTGGGGCATATTAGTGTAGACTGGGGGTCCCTTTCAATCAATAAATACCAAAAATGGAAAAAGTGCCTTTTATGTGAGAAAAATTGCACCTTTCATGTTTTATCATCTTTTATTATTTTCTCTATTTCCCAAAAATTTATTCTGCACTTGAAAAATTTCTTGCAATCAGGCAACAACAACAAATCCTTAAACAAGGAGCTTACTCAAATTTATTTCAAGAGAAGAAAGACTTGAGAATATGTTAAAAAATTCATACCTGCCCTCTTGCATTCTTATCCCTGATGAATATTATTGTCTGCAAAGAAAAAATACTTTCACTTTTATTGCAGTATTTTCAAACTCACTAAGTTGAATAGCATGGTTCAGCGCTATAAATACTCAAGTGTATGAGCAAACCTTTATAGAAATTTATGAATAGTGTTTCAATAATAGTTTGTAGCCTGACAACATAATTGAAATACCATGAAAAACAATTTGAAGATCTTTAAATCTAAAGTTGGCAAGTGCCTATAACTGATTGTGGCAATCTATCCTTTTGTCCATATTTCATATGAGATGGTATTCTTTAAAATACAGTATATTTTTATTTGTTTTGATAACAAGTCACTTCTACTTAGACAGGTTGACTGAAATAGCACTAACTGTCATTTTCCCGTTTCGATTCGCCTCTTCCCTTTGGGCCAGTGCCTGAAGGAATGGATCACCTAGGTCTTTGCCAGAACTTGCCAGCACTCTACAATGAATCAAGAGATGGATGTTTATCAAGTAACTGGTGTTTTTAAAAATACAATTTTACCTTTAGCTTGCAGATAAATGACCTATAATGTATATCAAGTTATAGGTAATAAATCATGCTGAGGGTAAAGTAGCCCATCCAGCCTGGAAGCATATCCAGGCTAGCTAGCTATATCCAGATATTCACAAACAGGCATTCCGTCACAGTGGTGGTAACATTATCATATTGATTTTTGGTGGTAACATTATCATATTGATTTTTTGGATTTGTGCTTCCTGTTTGCATAAAATAACTTGAATTGGCAGCACAAACTTTAGTTTAGACTGTGTACCAGGCAAACAGATGTTTCTGTACCTGGCTTGCATAAGCAAATAACAAAGTTTCAGACCTGTTAACCTGTGTATATTTTTTAAATATGTAATGTAGTAACACTATTTTGAAAATAGAGAAACTTTTATTTAACTTTATTTTGTTTTGGAAATAAATTGCTCTTCCTTGTTACTTTCTACCTACTTTTGTTGGCTTCTTTTTGAAAGCCGACTAGCTTCAGCTGCTTGTTTTCTGGCTTCAAATTCCTCTCTTTTCAGCACCTTGAGTTAAATACAAAACGTGTATTGAAGTCTCAATAAGTCATTTAAGCATTCAAAGTGGTACAGAGTTACTTATTCGGAACAGGGGTGCATATATGCAAGTAATAGATATAAAAGAACCAACCCAGCTATCAGCATTAATAAATCACGAGCAAACTCTTGATGGTAAATAAGATATAGCATGTTTAAATATAACCAGTACTGAATGAAAGATTAAGTTATTCGAATGGCACCATCTTTTGAGAACAATAGGAGCAAAAGGGTTTGGAAATAAAAGATTCTTGAAATTTTTTAATAAAGTTCTTACAACAATAGCGATTATATAAAAGCTGAAGTGAAGATTGCCTCGTTGGTCAAATTCAAAGAAAAAATTGTCATACCTCCCCGCTTCCTCTATAACCAAGCTCTACCAGTTGCCTTGCCAGCTCTTCATCCTTAAAAATATTTACCAAATGCTGTTAGGTAACTCAGATTTTCTATTTTATCCATTCGCAATCGATGATTAGTTATCATCTTACAGAGATGAAATTCGTTCGCTGATCTCCCCATCTATTCTTTTCTAGCAATTAATTTACATACCTCAAGATAATAAAGGTCTAATGGTGTTATCTGGCTGTCTAAGAAGTCTTCGTAAGTAGCAAACTCGGTTACAATATTGTCTGAAGCTACCGCTTCTTCCTCCATCTTTTCTGTTGTGGCCAGAAAACTCTTTGGAAAGGCCTCTTACCGAGAGGGAGGCTGTTTACGTTACCATAGAAACAAAGAATTGGCTGTTTCTGATTGCCTTCCTCGTCCCCTGGCCTTTGTTTCCAGGCTCCCTAAAAATATTCCATCAGTTAGCGTAAAATGGTTATGAATTAAACACAGAAACAGCAAATCGCTGGAGATTTGGAGTGCTAGAGCCCTCTGAAGTTATAGCCCGGTAAAACATCAAATTTAATGTTGCAAATCTCAGATCTTGCAACTTCGCTACAATAAAAAAACTCTATCTTTTGCCCCAAGCAATAACTTCCACTGCCCCGTGGTTTAATCAAAGGGTTTAACCAATAAGCAACCTTTCTGTTTCTTGCATTCGTTTACCTGTTCTTCAGCCATTATTTCGTTACTTTCAATGATTTGATTTCTCTTTACATATGATAGGTTCAAATAAATATACAGTATAAAAAATTTTACAAGTTGCTTTTTAATGCAAATTTCTATTCATGTCGATCTGCTTTTTGGCACTGCTTGTACACATCCTTTACTTTAACACTAACCTAGTTTAACAAATGTTCTCCTTTGTTTTCATGAAATACACTAGGTGAGCAAAAGTATAGCACCACTTCGACGAATTAATAATGGCGTCAGCATTGAGAACAACATGCCATTCAAAACTCAAACCACTTTTATAAAGCCATTAAGCGTTACTGCACGGTAAAAACTCAATCAAAAACTTTTGCAAAAATTTTTCTGAAAAGGTTATATTTGTGTATTTCCATTCTAGGAAATGATTTTAGGACTTTTGAAAAAAAGAAGTATTTTCTAAGTTTTTTTTAGACAAACATGACTAGGAACTGTCTAGAGATGTATAAGTTCTGTAGAGAGATACACAATAGCTTAGATACATATAATATTACACATGACTAAGTCAAATATTGCAGACAATTATATTGTAACGAATTTTGCAGCATTCAGCAAAAAATTTAAGGATAAAAAGTTATTTAATTGAGTAAGAAACACATATACAGCAGACCTGTCAACCTTAAATTTTCAAAACCTGGAGATTTTAGATTTTTCCTAAAGAAAAACAGGGAGATTTGGTCAAAAACGGGGAGATCACAGTGATTTGTTAAGGGAATAAATATACCTGATAAAATGTTGTGCTCGGCAAACAGTTTATGACAAAAGTGATCATGAGAGGTATCTTTCTAATAACTTTAAGTGCTTTTTGTTAATCAGTAAGCACTAACAAAAAAGATTGTTGTCATGTGGAAGTCAATGTGACCAGTATATCTAAATTTTACCTCCGTAAAAAGAAAACATACACGATGGACCTGTCTTTGAAGCATGAGATGCGCAGTTCAATCGAACATTCGGTGAAGATTCTTCCTAGACATTCTGCTAGACATCTTTGAAACCGGGAGAAAAATTTTAAAAACCGGGAGACCGGGAGAAAGCAGTCAAAACCGGGTGTCTCCGGCTGAACCGAGAGGGTTGACAGGTCTGATACAGTGGAACCTCTAATAACGGTCACTTCTGCGGAACAGCCATCTCCAGATTTGCGGTTAGTTGAGGAAGTCCCAGGTCCCTGCCGAACTGGTGGTGATCTCACATGTGAAAACCTCCGCTTTTTCGATAGGGAGAATATATGAAAAAACCTTCCTTTAGAGGTAACCTTTAAAAAACGGCCACTAAGCTTGGCTCCTGAAGGCTGCCGCTATTTGAGGTTCCACTGTATCAGGTAACTGATTATTTTAAAGTATACATATGAATCTACACCCTTCAAGGCGCTTAAGCCTTAACTTCAAATATTAATGGCCAAAGCTCATATCCTAAGTTGTTAAATTGCAACATAATTAAAATGGCAGAGGAAAAGTATAATCAAATCGAACTAGCATAAAAAGTACAAAATTAATAAAACTGCAAGCAATTTCTGCGATTAAAAAAAACGAGTTAATTGTATTGTGGTTAAAGAATGAAGACGTTTTAAAAAGCTACTGAAATAACAAGATTCTACTCTGTCATCAATCTACACATAAATCTATTGGGGCGTCTTGATAAAAGGGGTGGGTGGCTTGGGAGCGTGATAGATATAGCTTGACGATGGAGGTATTTGCAAAGACAACATGCTGAATTTTAACTAACTAAAACGAAATTGTCACAGAAAATTAGCAATTTTGCCCATCAACTACTGTAAAGCGGTGTTGGGGTGTAGTTGATTGGCACAAAGCACCCCCTCTCGTCATATAGGACAATTTTTAAAACTTTGAACATATCTACACCAAAATATTGCATTAAAAGATGAAGAAAACAGTGACAAAGATTAGGCTTGGGAAGAATAAAAAGGGAGAGTGGGTGAAATAACTATTGATGAAAGGATAAATAAATGTTAAATGTATTTGCACAAAGACGACAAGAATGTTTTGTTTAAAATAACTAGTTGAAATTTAAAATTAAGTGTCCTTTTATGTAAGAAAATATTTCCATAAAAACATAATCTCCAACGTGTCACGGATCAGTTGAGATCTGGTACAAACCCATTTGAAGTGACCAGCACGGGGTATTAGCGCGTTTCCTGTGTAACAAATGAAGAGGAAATTAGAAAGAAACTGAGCAAGGGAAGCTGGACCTTTTCTTACAGCGTGAGGGCTTAGCAAAGCAATTACCAAGGAGCTGGCAACAACTAACACCGAAGTTGCGTGTTATTAACATTCTGGCCCTATCTATCCCGGTTCTCCACCTTCCTGCACATCATAGTCCCAGTCTCTATACGACATTTCTTCAAATTCCCCACCCAGCTTGTTTCTGACCTTCTTCTTAATCTTTGCCCCTCCATATACATTATCCTCGTATTGCAATATTTTTTTTGAACTGCAAAATATTTTTTTTTGTGACACTATCACTTTTCTATTTTGTTTCATCTAAGGAGAGTTCTACCCAAATACACATTGTTGAGAAGGTCAAAACGTAATCGACTGACACAAGAGCAAAAGCTTTTGCAACTTTCTTGTGCAAATATTCGCAGCCAGAAGTAATAAAGGATTGATCACATTAAAGGCGAGTTACTTCTCTTTGATGCAGGTTGCGCTGCTGACATGATGCCGCCCGCCCACTCGCTCATAGAGAGAGAGAGAGAGAGAGAGAGAGAGAGAGAGAGAGAGAGAGAGAGAGAGAGAGAGAGAGAGAGAGAGAGAGAGAGAGAGAGAGAGAGAGAGAGAGAGAGAGAGAGAGAGAGAGAGCAAATTTACCGTAATTACAGATATTAGTACAACAAAATATGATCATTATTGTCATCTGATGATTCGGTGAACTTCCTTCATGAGGAACAGTAAAAGACCTCGCTTGTTGTAATTAAGTGATGAATGAAAATTCAAGCAACGGCAAAATACTGCACAACCAAACATACCAGTAGCATTGACACTAGGCAAGAATTGGGCGACTCTCATCAACATCAGTCTTCTTTGACCTACGAAATACGTTCATTTAATTCTAGTCAATAAGCTAAAGTTTAACTAAAAAAAAATTGACCCAGCTATTTCTAATCTAAAACCACATAGATCATTGGTACCAATAAGGAAAATACAGATAACACCCCTAAATACATTTCGGCAGCTTTCTAATGAAAATATTTCCTAAAAGTTTCCTAATATGATATTAAGCCCATTCTTCGATGAAAAGTCCCGTTGCAATTTGTCTTAGATTACAGCTTTAGAAAAATAGGAATATTTAGATTTAGACACTCCACATGATGTTTTTTTTGGCAATTTTGGGTTTTTATGTTACGGTAACTGCTCCGAAATGGAGATTTGGCAGATTATTATCATTATTGTTAGCCTTAGACTAACAGACGAAAATGAAAAATTTAATCAAAACGACTGAAGCAAAAGACAACCAAAGGGAGCATTTTAAAAAATATAGAACCAAGCCCACCGAGAGGGGGGCAAGTTGGCAATTGCCCATGGTCACGTAAGCAAAGGGGGCCCTCTGGTCATTAAAATGTCTCTTTTAAAGTATGATTCTAAATAACATGGTAATTTCAGATCATATCTATATTTGAAAAGTTTGGCAATTCTTTACGAATATAAATTAAAAGTAAATAAAGAAAATTGCATACATTTTAAATCCATTTTTGGTAGAAATGGGCCCAAGTATTCTGCCTGACCTTAGTCCTCCATGGTTCCCGGCCGCCCTGTATAGGGTAACTTAATTTAGGCCTTGTATAAACCATTCCCATATTATATGAATTATGTCAAATTTGTTATCATAACTTTCTTCCCAATTTTGAGGGCATAGATTAACAGGAAAATGATTTTTGCAAGGTAAAATTCTTACGAAAAATACGATAAAAATACTCCTTACTCTTTATATCTTCTTGTTCTTCTTTCGAAAAAGGTAAACACAAGTATGACAAATCCCTGCAACAAAATTAGATTTTGCGTAATCTATCAAAGAGCAAAGGGCAGAAAGTACTAAGTTATATGGTGCTTACAATACTAACTATACGAAACTCTACTGCAAATTACATAAAAAGAAGTAACTTAATACACATCATAAGAGAACATAACTCTATCAACAACTTAATTTCAGTTTGAATGTCACGTCACAAGGGAAAGGGGTGTCAAGACGACAGGATAGCTGCGGTTAAAACTGATAGAAATTTGGAGTGACATCAGTTTCAAACGGCCCTTTAGATTAAAATTCAGATGATTATTGAATTAATTGGTAACAAGGAACAATCAACAACTTAAGGCGAATGAAGAACACGAGTCTTAATTTTGAAAGTTGTAAAAAGATCATGAGAAATCTCAAGGAATAGTTTCCAAAGAAATGATAAAGCAATAGATTTTGTTGACACCAACTTAGTCGTATTGTAATGCTGTGGAGAGTTTATTCATGATATTAAATGTTCATTTGGGACTTATGTTCTTTGATTTGCAGATGTTAGTTGACTAAGAGGTGTAGGGGAGGGGGCTTGAATTGAATACTCTTCCACTTTGCTTCTCCGCAGGACTCCCATTTGCACACATTACACATAGACGTTTTGTCAATGTAGCTAATGATTTGTGAATGTGAAAAACATACCGTTAAAGCTAAACAGAAACCAATTATCTAAGAGAAAAATATATATCTCAAATGGATTTCCGGCAAAAATGAAAAAATTGAAAAAAGAAGAAGCTGACAAAAAAACCAAATAGTTTACGAATTATGCAGTATCTAAATGATTACTGTTGCAGAGTGCTAATTGCCACGCAAATAGAACTGTACTTTGAGTAGCGTGGTGATCGAATTAAGTGGATAACATTGAGGAGCAACTCAGCACCGACTTGCTTCACACATCGAAGCGTTAAATATGTCAATATATGTGAATATGAGAATTCATGTATATATGATAATCTATGTGAATATGATAATATGTATGTGAACATGATGATGTATGTAAGCAGAAAATGAAAATCAATGTTAACCGTTCTGTTTCTGGAATCATGATTCCCTACTGACAAAGCAATATTAAGCGGGAAGATAATCACATTTGGCATGAAGCTGGGAGTAGCACTTAGAACCATCCTATTCTGCACACAATAGCGTTAAATGTGATACTGTATGCAAAAATGATCACGTATTATAATATCAAACAAAGGAGATACTTACCCCGGCTCCCCAACCAAAGTTCAATCGCTCCACAAGTATTGAACCCACCGTGGGACCAGCTATAGCTCTGAAATGATTTTGAAAAAAAGGAAATAAAAACTTTCGTTTAACAAATCGAAAGGTTTTTTGACCATCACTGACTTTCAACTTTCACAGGGGTTCTTACAAATTTGATGATGAAATAGAAATGACCGGTTGTTAATGTCACACACAAATATTTGACTGTCATTAAAATCAAGAAAGCCAGGATTCACATCCTGAAAATGCCTTGTCCTATTGATTTAATGGATTATTAAAGTAGAAAGAATCCTTTAAAGTTAAGTCAAGCCAAGTAATAGTGACAGGGATTGGAACTCGTTTAAGCCACCGCCTTGGTATACGATCGTACTTGGCTCGCAACATTAAAAACACGAAATGGAAAGTTTAGGTCCCGTTTCTTCCCTACTTCGCGTATTGTATGCTGGCCTATAGAAGAAACCACGTACCCAATGTTGAACATCGAATTGAATATCGAAGACAAAGCGCTTTTGGTTGCGAGACCTTTGTTCATACCATATCGTCTAGAAAAGAACACACAATGCATTCTAATAGTATAAGTTCATTTCACTAGATGTTGCAAATCATTAATAGTATCCCAATCTCCCACTCCAACATTAAACAATATTCATAACTTAAGAGCTGTCTGATTCCAACTGGATAGAAAGAAGATTAGCTCTGAAACCAACATTTTTTTGGGGGGGGGGGGGAGAAGGTGCAGTGTTGGTTTTTATACTGGCGACAATCTTTTTAAAAGAACCCTTTAGCGAATGGACGTGCTAAAAACCTTTCTGGAGGGACAGTAGCTGAACAACGGAAATACGTAATATGGAAAATTCAACTACCTTGGATCTAGATTGAGGCAAAGTTTTAAGCTTAAAACACACCATTCTAAACGTCTAGCTTTCATGGGGGTTAGATTTTCTAGAATAAAGCTGTCGGTGGCAGTTGTTGGATAATATTGCTTAAAATTTTACTTTCTTAAAAATTATTGAGCGTAGGGGGGTTAAGTAGCCGAATTAAGGCATGCGACTATAAATAAATCCCTAATGCCCAACCTTCACAAATTAATCCCTCCAGGAAAAAAATACTGAGAAAGTAATAAGATTTACTTACTCAGCCGACTCGCCCATGTCAGCTAAAGCTGGGATAAATAACGGCGCTACACCCAAACCAAGTAATGCCAAAGCAATACAATTCATCCAAAGAGTCCTAAAGTAAATAAAAAATACAGCGATATCAAAATAACCATAGTCACGAAATAACGCAACCTGGAACTATATTTGAAATATGAGAAACCAGACATGAGTTGTATGAAAGAGAGTCAAAGGAAAACAATTGAACAACTTCAGTTAATGGCACACTGAAGAAAAACATCACATGTTCTATTACAAGGCTACAGTGCTATAGCACATTCACAAATAAATAACGACGGAATAAATGACATCAGCGATAGTGTGTATTTTGACACATCCATTATAAACAAAACTGTGGCATCTTTTAACTGGTATTCCAGTTAAAGTAATTTTACTGGCTACACTCACCTGAAAATGAGAAACCTTAAAATAAAAACCCTGAAAATGAAAGACTGTTTCTTCATTAACGACCCAGCTTCAAAGTAGAATTTGATGTGGCCTCAACAGAAGTCGACTAAACAAACCGGTGCATCGAAGATTAAGAAAGAGGAGCAACTCAAAATTACATTGAGCTGAGCGATAAATATTAAATAAGTATTTTACAGAGTTAAGAAAGACGACTATGTTGCGTTCACTAGCCGAAGATTATAAAAGAAATACTTACCGAGGCAGGATGGCTGAAGGTATGAGGGGGAAAGGTCCTAATGCTATGTACGAAATGCCGCATACTATTGCACCTAGAGACATTGTAATTCTCTTGTCCTGCAAATATCAGACAGGTGGATTATGTTAGCAAGTAGCAACCAAAAAAAAAAAATTGAAGGTTATAAAAGTAAAATTTGCTGACGAAGCCAAATATATAGTACTTTTATCATTTTACCCACAATCAAAGATTTAATTGACTGGGTTTAACCAGGGCCGTCGAAAGCGGGGGGACTAGGGAGTTGGAGCCCTCCCCCCCTAATAATTGTCAAACAGTACTAGATTTCCTTTATAGATGCTACTAAATGGAAAGCAATACAGTGGGCAGCCCCAAATATTAATTTCGTTTCAACGGTAATTTTAACAACGCACTAACCAACACCCCTCCCTGCAATCGAACTTTTGTTGGAACTAAACAGCCTGCATTACATGTGGAGAAACCCAGAAATTGGTATGAGACTCGTTATTTACCAAATCACGAGCAACGCCCAGAAAAAAGGTTAATTTTCCAAACGAATAATTTTTAGAATGAGTGAAAGGAAGTCTTACGGTTTTATCAGCAATCATTCCAAATAGAGGTGCCAGAATTGCATATAAACCAGGGGCGATGAGGAATACTAAGCCCACTTTAAAACTGTTCAAATGGAACTGAAAAACAACAGTTAGGTGTGAAAAAAATGAACGGTTTAAAGATACACATAATTATAGGAATATTTAGGCTAAATATCACATAGAAATTTGTAAAAGTATATCTACGTTAAAATCTGTAAAAAAAATTTTGGAAAACAGCTAAAAGGATGGAAACTAGAAGGGGTATAAGGGGCTTGTGCCGGCTTTTTACGGCAATATGAACAAATTATTAATTCAGTCGAAATATGGCCTTTATTGGGTTCAATTCAAAAGAAACAATTTATTCTCAAAGGCCCTTTTGTGCAATGCTACGTTATTTGGGCACATAAATCTTTGGGAACATAAAACTTTAATATTTTCGCGGCCCCATTGCCTTACCGCGGCTCCGCTCTTTAGACGATTTTATTTCCCTAAAATTAGATCTAATAAAGAAAGTAAAATTTCAAAAGATAGGATAAAATTGAAACACCGCCATAACAAAAGCTGTATTTTTTTGTATTACAATAACTGCAAAGTTTGGCAGACGAAAAGACTCAACAATAAAGATTGCATTGTTTCAACTCACTGGCTTTTGCAAATGCTTCTGCAGGGTTGGATCTAAGAAACTCAATGCAATGCCACTAACAACAATCGATACCGCTACGGGATAAAAAGATTCATGGATCCAATTAGAACTCAATGAGAATATCTACGAATTGATCACACCAGCAATTTTATGAATCTGTGGAGAGCTTTAAGAAAGAGACGCTCTAAAAACGGTTCAACGAAAGAACATATTGAGTTCAAACACAGTAAACCCTATACAGCTATAAGAAAGAGACGCTCTAAAAATGATTCAACCAAAGAAAATATTGAGTTCAAGCACAGTAAACCCTATACAGCTATAAGAAAGAGACGCTCTAAAAATGATTCAACCAAAGAAAATATTGAGTTCAAATACAGTTAGCAGATATTTCCTTACAGCAGACACTTTGAAACAATTAGTCAGGGCGCTACGGGGATTCACACTGGAAATTTTTGCGGGCAATTTAATATTAGGTTTAAAACATACCTAGTACCTCACTGATGAGAAATTCGGCGGTTGGACACCTTCAAGTTACTTCAGTGGGTCATTCAACCGAAGTTTTGTAAGCGCTGTTTCGTCCCGAAATACCTTCTTAACAAACAAAGCTCTGTAGATTTAGCCTCCAAACATTGTTCACTTCAGGGGCTTCGATGCAAGTTGGAGAATGGAGGGGGGAGCAAAGGCAAACTACAGATCCTTACCAAAAGATTTTACAGAAATCTCTTTTGTTTTGAAATAAGTGAGGGGCGTGCCCAGCCCCATGGTCCCAGCCCCCTGGCCCCTAACCCCCCTTTTTCGAAGGCCGTGCACTTCCGTACAACGGAGAGTCTCTGATCCAACAGATGCTCGCAGATGTCCCTAATGGAAATGTTCTACTGTACGTACACAGCAAGGTATTATGATTATCACGAAATACATACCAACAACAATTATTGCGGGTATCTTTAACGCCCGCCATAATGCTCCTTTATCTGTTTCTGATGTTTCAGTTCCTATAATGAATTGATAGATCATACAGTCAATATTTCCTATAAATGATTTAGTGTCACGGGATAAATTAACTGAGTTCGAACATGTACACTTCTAAAATGACCTAAAAAAGCAACTCTTGTCTACTTATTGTGATCTTGAAAATCCATCTTTTCAAATTTTCTTCATTCTATCAGAATTGGATCATTTTTCATTCCATTATTATTATCCCATGCTTGCTTGGCAAAAGACCCTACGTTACGAAATTTTATTATCCATTAAGGAAAATAAATGGCATTTCGGGCTGACCCATATTGGAGATTCGCAGAGTAGCACATACTTTCCAAATGTTTAAAGGCAGTATACATTTGGCTTGGTTAACATTGAGAGTATCGGTTGTATGATGTTTTCGGAATAAGGTAATCAATGGTATCGATGCTTGTTATCAACACGAATCAACAATAACGAAATCTGCAGCATAAGGCTTTGAAACCTGACAATCAGCCTTCACATGTTCATTACTGCAAAGGCAGTTTATCACAGGCTTTAAGCGCCGAATTCATAAACTCGACAGCAGGGAGGCGATAACCTGCGTGCAAACTCGACTGGTTTCCCTGTAGGTTGACTGGTGTTTCAACATCGATGGGGTGATGCGTTTTGTGAAACTCTCACCTACCACCAAACATTTTGCACTTAAAAGTAATTTAGCCTTTATTTCTACATTTTATGAAATAAGAAAACTGTTGACCAATAGATGTCTGATTATCAATTAACAAATTTCTAAGATTCAAACAAAAAACATTTTTGAGAAAAATGACAATATGTTAATAAAAAAATTGATTGAGGAGAACTGGTGTATAATGAACCCACTAGTATCATCTTTTGGAAGAATGAAATAAATTGGTATCGAGCTGACAAGCGCAAGGATTCCAACAGCTAGAAAGGGCAACTTGAATCCACCAACCTTGAAAAAGACATGAAAGTTTTCAACAAACATTTGTATATCCATTGTCACCTATCGGTATCAACATCAACGGCAGCATACAAGCTTCAGACCTATATTACCTCTCCTTCAACATTTTAGAGGAGCTATCTCAGAAAGCCATTATATGCATACAAAGAGACTTAGAGGAACCAAAGAAAAGTTATAGACACCAAAAGGTGTTGGGTCAGTTGACCTTGTGCCAATCTATGTTGTCAAGTACGAATCCCAAATGGAGTTATACTGTACTTACTGAATACAGAAGTCCACCAATAGGGGGACCTGCCATCATTCCAAAGCCACCAAATGTTTCCATTATGCCCTAAGAAGGGATAGAATCAGTTTAAAGAACAAATCAGTTTAGCTCAAAGAAATAAAATCAAGAGAATTGCAGAAAGTTTGGCAATCTGGCAGAGAGTCAAAGAGGAAACAAAGCAGAAGTAAATTAATATAGAGATTTAAAAGTTTTTAACCTTACTGAATGTGCAGTTTGTTGGAATATATTGCTCTGATAAAAGACCAACATATATTTAGCTAGTTATGAGTCAAAATGAATCAGGGGAGATTAAAGTTTTTTATAAAACTTTGAAATTATGCTCAAGATTGAGAAATAACTTTGAAATCAGATTAAATTTATAAGTCTTGGAAGCATCTTTGGGTTGTGCTTTATCATCTTCAGTACTGCATTCAGATTAAGGACCGTCCAGTAAGCACTGTTATCTTCATAGAGTCAATGTTAAACAAATCAGATAGAGGTGTTGCTCAGCTGGGAGTCAAAGCTTTTTTTAAGGTAATTTCACTTTTTTATAACTAACTGAAACAAGAAAATTCCTTTTTACCAGCAAGGCTAAGCTACTTATTACAGCATAAGGTAGGTTGAGAGAATTTTCTCTTCTGTCCACGAATCAAGTATGAGAAAATAATTCATATTATTTTTATAAACTGCAAAAAAGTAAGACTAATTAACATTTTACTAAATGCAGTTTTACAGATCATAAACTCTCAGTGCGTATTATATTGCACAAAATTGGAAAAAATCTTACCACAGCTGGGGATAGGTTGTCTTTGAATGTTTGTGTTATTATTGTTAAGGCAGATGTTGACGTTGCAGCTCCACCAATGGCACTCACAATTCTAATCAGGAAGCAAAATGCAACAAATGTTTCTTTGTCTGGCATCATATCCACAAAGCTGTAATAAAATAAAAGAGGAGAAATAAAAAAACATGTAAAAGCCAAATGTCATTGCCAGAATGAATTAGATTTGTCAAAAGCTAGGTAGGTAAATTTTTAAAAACATTTTTGGAATATTTTGTAAGGAATTATAGTCAATATTATAGTCAATAATTTCTAAACAGGGGGTGCTCTCCTTTATTAGCCTAGCTACTGAGCGAGCCCTTCCTTAAGTAATTCCCCAACATACAATTCACTTGTTTTTCATGACTACAGTAAAAGCTCTATTAAGCCCCCTAGAGGCTTATTTATTTCTTTCTGTCTTAGAGGGGGGCCTATTGGAGAGGGAGGGCTTGTTAACAATTCAATGTAAAAAATGTTATAAAAATACCCTTTTTTGTTATGGAAATGTCATACAAATGTTGTCAAGATCTTTGCTAGCAGCTTTGAAAGTTTCTCAAAATTAATCAATTATAACTTCTTCATCTTTGAGTCACCAGGATCAATTGATATCTCCTGGGACACCTTCTAAACAAATTTCGCTGACTTCTAAGGGGCTCAAGTAAGTATTTACACGGGCCTTCTTTAATGCACATAATCTTATCGTCATCACACCCATCAAAAGACCCAATTAATGCACATTTTTTTTTGTTTGACATTGGGGGTTAAGAGGGGGGTTTAATAGAGAGCGGGCTTAATCAAGCTTTTACAGTATGCATAATTTATACTGTTTTCTTTTAGTTTTTTCTGTAGCATTTGTCATGTATTAGTTAATTAGCTCATATGTTATACTAAATGTTATTAAACTTTTGTCATTTTGCATTGTATATAGTGGAATTTTAAAATTGTTTGAAACTGAAAATGAAATTGTCTTATGAAACTCAGGGCAGCAAGGAGGGGAGCAATACAACCAACATGCACTTTTTGGTTTCTGTAAACTGAAGGACAAGCAAGAGAAGTTCTGAATGCTTAGGCTAAAACTTAAGGTAATAAAGAGGCAGCACATGTGCTGGGGATCTTTTGACTTAACAGTTGCAGCTACACTTTCAAAAGTCTTTAACTTTTTCTCTGCTCCTGCTCAAACTGACATGTTATGATGCCTGAAGAATAGTTTATTGACTGGTATAAAAAACTGCATGCAATCCAGCAAATACAAACCCAAAGAGAATCTGAGTTCCACCCTCTATAATCAAGCCAAGAAGTAGGACTGTCTTTGGTCCTGCTATTGGTATCTGAAAGAAAAATGATAACCTGCAAGCATTTCTTTGGTAATGATGCTATATCCTTCAAACAGCTCTATTACCAAAAATCATGAACATATTGCAATCATTAGCATATGATTTGCTCTAAAAAGCTAAATGCATACCTCTCAAGTCTTATTTGTTCAGCCCAAGTTTTGCGCAATGTCAGCAATTTTCAAAACTGATAGTGGGTAGTGGTTGTACCGAGTCATTTTCTATTGGTTATTAATATTAAGCTTTCATTCTGCATTTGTTTTGAAACCAACAAAAATAATGAATGGCATTTGAAATAAACACTATGGCTTTCTTATGGTTTATTTACCGTTTTATACACAAACTTATGGCTAAATACACAAAATCTTATGGCAGGACACAACAGTAGCTTGACAGGTATGTAAATGTATGTTTTATCCATGGCTGATCTTGGGTGCAGCTTAAACATTCTGAATGAGGTGGCTTTCATAAAACAAAGTAATTTACAATGGAAGGGTCATGTCTTCAGAAAGAGCAATCATTCCTTAAAAAAGAAGGTATCATGTATATACATGTTACCATTACTGCTCCCTCATGGTTGACAAAAATTATGAAAAGTGACAATGTGAGGAAATGACATAACCAGGGAAAGACTTAAAACATTGACCAGCTACATCACAACAGTTAGTCATAAATGTTATAATAATGCAATAGTTAAGGTCACTTACAAGAATTCCAACAATTGGAGACACAAAAAATATAGTCAAAGGATAACTAGCAAATATCATTCCAACAGTAGACAAACTTGCACCTTTCTGGCTTGCCTAGAAAACAAAATTAAGATTTGCTTGAAAATTTGAACTAGTCTTTATACCCACCAATAAGTCAACCCCTCAATCTTTTAATTTTTAGGTTAAAAAGTTCAACCAATGTGAAGTCTAAATATAGTGCTATTCTAAATGGAGGGAATAAGATGTTGAATAATGATTTGAAAGCAAAACCATATGGAATGTTTCTTTTATATTTTATTTGCATCAAACAGACCAACTTCAGGGGTTGAATAATACATGGGTCTGCCTTGTAACCAAGATTTAGATCATTTGAGCTAAAACAAATCATTTGACTAGGTAGTCAAGTCGTGAAATAGTATTTTACTGTATCTTGCATAATTAGCTTAACTGCGTCTCTTGTTATAGGCAAAACAACAAAATATTTAACAGGAAAACGAAATGGTATATTGTCAAAGGGCCTGTTTATATGGAGAAAATCATCTAACCTTCCAGCCTGTGAGCTGAGAGGTGAGATTCCACTCTTCTATAGAATCCTAAGTGTTTTTCATTTTGCGTTAATATGGAAAACAAGCCAGGCCAGTTAAGTGGGATCCCATTGCATGAGAGGTGGGATCTCACTGAGGTGGGATGAATTTTGTCCATATAAACACTGTAAAGTGGGATGAAGCTGGAAGTTGGGATGAATTGTTAATATAAACCTGATTCAATTTTGTCCCACTTGTCAGCACACAGGCAGGGAAGGTGGGATGATTTTTTCCATAAACAGCTAGAAGGTGGAATAGAATCAGCATGTGAAAATTTAATGATTTCATCTCACCTGCCAGATTATGGGCTGAGAGGTGGGATAAATTTGCTCATAAAAACAGGCCCAAAGTCAGGGAAAACATCAATGGTCACGCCCCCTTCTCATTGTCTTCGAGTCACATGCCACTTGATAGATATCAACAATCGTTGGGTCAAATCGTGAGTGTTTTATGTACATTTAAATATGAGAACTCGATTACGGTCTTTTGTAATTTGAGAAGTAGGCCTTAAGTGCTCTGTCTGTGTCAAGTCTGTGACAAATAAACCCATAGTACTTTCTTGGCTCGTAAAACAATCCCAACAGGCAAGATACCTTGCATGAAAGTCTTAAGAGGGGAATGGGGGTTGGGCAACTCCCAATTATTATTATAACTACGATTTCTCATGTTGTTTGACGATCAAAATATTAAGTGCGTAAGTAAAGGTTTGCAGGCAGCGACCCACTAACAACGGGTTACCAACCTCTCCAGGGAAGAAAGGTGCTATCATTGCAAAGGCACAACCAACTATAAACCAGTAAAGCGAAATGGAAAATAAAATTATCGTTTTTTTTCGTGTAAACATGCTCTCTTTCTTCTTGTCATCAGAATCAACATCATTGTTGACCGTTTTCGCAGCTCCATTTGTTTCATCTTGACCTTTATCCTCCTCATGCGAAGTTTCCGAGACTCCATCGACATTTTCGAGCGAATTATATGTTTTGTTTGTCATTTTTAATGTATAATACTATGTTGTAATTGTGCTATGTTGCTATTTGTCCGTCGATTTATAAGCATGCAGCTTCGGTTCATACTTGCATTGCGCTTGTGCAACAATTCTCAGTTCTCACCTCATGAAAATTTAAATTGAGAGTCGACACGAGGCTAGGAAATTTGAGCCCGGAACAGGAAATCCCCAAATGAGAAATCCCCATAAAGGTATAGAAATCCCTCAGGAGGACTTTCAGGGAGGCTTGGCTAAATTCTGGGTTGGGGTCTGCCGTGAGCAAACTCAATGGGATACCACTGGCTACAAGTTGGCTAGACTAATTCTTAAGAAAATGGTACTGTTGGCTGGAGCTGGACTAATTTTTCCAAAATTGTTTCATTAACTAGTTTATTATCAACAAAAGTGGGTTGTCAGGATGAAATTCGTACTTTCAAATGCTTTGTGAAGGATTAAATATACATTTTTTATATAAAATGCTGCAAAAATTTGTCAATTTTTTATACTTTTAAACCTCAGGCCCGAAGTATAGAAAAGCCCCGATGATACATGCTCTACAGCGTTGGATGGACTTTCTTGCAGTCCCTTCCCCATTGAGGCTCTGGCACCCAGGGTAGCCTTCGTAAATAGGTGCCCCGTCTCAGATTTTTCTTAGGGCCCTAGATCCACAAAAAGGACCACGCTTAGGTCCACAAAAACTACACAACAAAAAATATCTCAAAGCTTATTCTGACAAGAGTATTCACATATAGCCAATGAGAGGGTAGAATGTAAATATGGAGAAGAGGAGAGAAAAGTATGGCAAGAAAGAATTTAGTAAAACGTGATCAATCCAATCGAAAGGAAGCATTTGGGGGTATATAATGCAGTAGAACAATTGATTATGGAAAATTTATATCAAAGGTGAGAACTAAACCAGAAGGAAACAGAATCGCCATAATACCAGATAAATGGACGACCATTTCAGAAAGTGCTGGCTTTCACATTCGATAACAATCATTTGTGAGTGCATAGATAATACTTTATGCAGCTACACACTTTTTATATAATAAAAAAGTCTATAAGAACATTAAAGCTCAAAACTGCTAGAATTTAAAAATAATTTAAGAATAATGGAAGGCTCAAGCTTCTTCCAGAATTATTTTCTTTTGCTTATTTGAGTTTTTAGGAGGCAAATCAAATGCGAGATTCACGCTATATGTTTTGAAATCAAAGTATCCCCTTGAAGTCTGTGGAAAAATACTTTAGCACGTGACTTCCGTATTGGGAGGCGTATATTTTTTGGGTAGTTGCGTAGCAGTGAGAGTAGAGACAGGATGTATTTTCTTCAGCCTATAAAAAGGGGCTTTTTCTACAAAGTCATCAACACTCTAATGCGACCCAGTTACACCTTGTGTCGGACTGAAATGATGTAAGATTATTCTTAAATCATTTCAGAAAAATCTTATGCACAAATTCATAAATTCATAAAAATTTAAGAACATCGAGGCTCAGCAAAAAAATAAATATTCTTATAAAAAAGAGTGTACGTATTCTTTGGATGGCAATTACCTTTCAAAAATTCTATCGGCTTTACGTATAAGACGTTGTTTTCGGCATTGAACATTTATTCTGTAAACAAACAGAGAGAAATGACGTTGTTTTCAAAAATAACCCTTCGTTCAACATTTATCTTAATCTTCGTTCTCTAATTAACAACACATGTACTGTTTGATGAAATTAAAACAAAATAAAATATTAAGATTTTCAGCGTTTCAATATGTGGATGCTACAAACAGATTCATGTTCGTTATGCAAGCTTATCTGGGATTTTATAGAACGGTGTCCATCAAACACATCCTAAAATAGAAGCATTTCAACACGCTTTTTTGCCCTTATGAAGCCCCGCATGCCGGGGCGAAATATTACCCATCGCTGATTTGTGTGTTTGTTTTTGTTTATTCTCGTCGTGTTGCAGTGTTCCTACTATTTCAACACATCTTGCTTGAATTTGTGTTGGCCATTGTTGATTGCTGTTGAGTTTACATACAAAAAATTTTCGTCTAAAACATTTCAGGGTAAATAAAACGTCAGAATATACATAGAAAGAAAAATGTAAGATATGCTTTGGATGAGTTTAAAAAATAAATTTAACATGGAAAAGGATATTGTTTGAAAATGAAATCTTGAAATATTTAGAATGATGAAGTATTGCTCATTGGAGCATTTAATTTGGTAACAGCTATCAATTAAACAAATACAATGGATATTTTAGGTGTATTTTACTCTTCAGGGTTAAGTAATCCTCAGGCAAACAGAAAAATGTCAAATATATTTTAAAAGAACGGGCCCCATTTCGAGAAAATGCCTCAAAATCGTTTCCTTCGCAGAAGCCGGAGCGACGTCAGACAATTTGATTAACAACAGGAACAACAACAGACTGCTGATGCATAACAAATCAGACATTTTCAAAGGGATTCCACATGTAATCAATATCCAAGGAATTATGAACATTTATTACGTGTTTCACGTTACAGGTTATCTTTATTTGCGAAGTACGGTGAAGCTCGACCAGCTGAAGTCAAATCCAGCGTTATTGAAATCTTGAATTACGAAGGAAGTGATCGATTTGCTTGCAACCGCAGTTTGGCGGGAGAAGACTCAACCCAACACACAATCCGATTAATTTTCCAGCTTTGTTCATGCCTAAATAACTTTCAGTTGAAGCCCAATACAATATGGCTAACTTCATCATCCAGTACCACAGAAGAGTCTTTCTAGTTGTTCTAAGTATTCATTTGGTAAGTCGTTTCACAGATAAACAATCGCATTTTATGCTTGCTATATTTTAGTGTGAAATAGGCCCTTTATAACATCTACACTAAAGATAACATAGATGCTGAGAATAGGGCCTAATAAATATGTATTGACCGCTGGAATATCATTGATTAAAAAGTCTTACTATTTTAAGCATTTTGAAAGAGTTATTCTTTTTTTAAATTCAGATTTTTTTTAAATTCAGATTTACAGGAAGTTATAAACTCAAAATTCCCCGTTCCGGTTTGACGTCATTGATTTTGTATCTCGCTATCTATGGATCTTTCTCAAAAATGGACTTTAAAATTGAAATCTTCATCTTTAAATTATTTTACAATGAAAAAATCATGTTGTTTGGATCATGTTGGTCGCGAGTTACTTTGTTTTGAATATTTAGATATTTCTTTAGATTTGACCGGAATTTGTTGCTGCAGTAAAAAAAATTTCACTACAGCAACAAATTCCATTGAAATGTATAGGAAAAGTTGAATCTTGAAAATGGGTTAATTCGCTGTCTGACGGCCCTAGCAACTTGAAATTTTTAGCATGAAGATTTTAATTTCAACATGAAGATTCCAATTCGATGATCCATTTTTGCCAATGTGAAGATAAAAATTGCTCGGATCAGAGAATAGCATCATATTGCCCACTATCACTTTGGATGCTCCTCATAGGATTTTGTCTAAATTAACATAAAAAGTTTATCAAGAATGCATATTACACCAAAGATTTTGACAATTTTTTCAAGGCTATAAGTTCATACTCTACCCCTGCCTAGGCCTGTCTCCAGGGTAGTGACTGAACATTTTTACATATGGGAAGGTCCATCTGCAGTTATCAAAATTCACTTAAAAGTATCAAAGAAATTTAGCAGACCCGTAGTTATCAGCTTAAAGGTGTAGATTAGACAAGTATCAAAATACAAAATGTTGAGCAGATAAGATACCTCTAGTCACAGTAATTAAGATCGTTTCCTGTAATAATCAGTTTAAACACATCTGTTTTGATATTGTTATGTTTTAGTTGAACTCATAAGGATAAAAAATGTATGTTTTTAAATCGGGTATCAAAAAGTATCAGACCCTGATGGCCTGTCGCTAGTTATTGTGCTGAAGGGTGGTTTCCATGTCCAATTTGCAGACAAAAAGGAGTGAGCCACCCTGTACTTCCCGACAAGTTTGGAAATTTGCTGACTCGCCACCCCAAAATGGCAAAAACCCCTCATTTTTGCAATGGAATTATTTTTCACGGGGGTTTCATAGAGAAACAGGCAGCAGGGGCGTTGTGGCTAGGCGGGACACCAGGAGATTTCCTGATGGGCCCCTTACAAGTGATTTTGTAATACCCAGGAAAATATTTTAACAGAATAATTTCTTTTGTGAAATGATCTCTCATCTATATAAAGCTTATAGTTATGAACTAGAGATTTTTGATAAAATTAAACATAAAGGGCACCGTTGATAAGGTGCATGGAATTTGAAAGGAATGAAGGTCAAACAGAAGATGATCGGCTAGAATGAGGCTTGGGCGACCTGATGGAAGGGCCTTTGCTTTTGAGAATACCGTGAATTCAAGAATTAGCACTTGGAGGCTTATTAATTAGACAGTTTTTAGATGCGGGCATATTTTTTCTGGAGCCTGTACTAGAAGGAGCTTTTAAAAGCAGAAGAGGACTGGCCCAGGTATTCAAGTTGATGTGGCTATTTAAGGGGTTGAAGTAGATTCCTCTTATAGTCACTCCACTTAAGTCACATAACATTTTATTCCAAACATCATAAGCTGCTCAATTTAGCCTGGTTTCCAGTCAAGCTCTGCTTCCAGTCACAACTTTTTATGCAACATTTATTGTGACTTTGAAAGTCTTCTGTAGAAGATTCCCAAAGAGCAAAGGGATATAGCTAGATCTAGCCAGGGGCGGATACAGAATAAAAGTTGAAGGTCACACATTAACACTGCCCAGCAGGCGGTCTAGGGGACCTCCCTCATGGTCAAGGGCAGAGCCATGATGGGGGCCCAGCCCCCCGAACCAGAGCAATTAGGACTGGGGCCCTGAAACGTTCAAATTGTTCAGTCAAACATTTTTCCCTTTAAAAGGTTTTCCAAATTTTCCAGCAAATCCAACACGCAGTTGAAACAAAATATCTTGAGATTCAGAAGTGTATTCTTCCTATGCACCGCTTCCGTATAGATAAAGAAAATTGGGACTCCTCCCTTTCACAACTTACAACCTCATCCACTTTCTTCTCTTGCCAGCAGTTGTGCAGCACAGTAATCTAACATAGTGTTTACAGACTTTTCCTGCCACACAAATATGCGATAACTTGAATTTTGATTGGTGAGATTTGGTAAAATATGCTTAAAACGTCATGGCAAATAAGGGCAACAAGCTTAAAAATCATACTCTGTTTACGGTCTATGGTGGTCTTTTAATTTCTTCTATATTGAATTAAATTGCAGCATTGTGTGTGAGATCGACCAAGTTCGGTCCTGCGTTTATTGTGTAAAGAGAGCAAAATGTATTATCTGTAAGGAGGAAAACAAAATATTGTGGTAAACACGATTGCCTTATTTCAATGACTGAAGACTAAAACTAAATTCTGAAAATCTGACGGTCTTCCGTGCGACCTGTGCGACACCCTGAATCCGCCCCTGGATCTAGCTGCATGTAAGCCTCAAAGTTTCAAAAAATTGAAGAGTTGTTTGCATAAGATAGAAATGCCCTTTCAAAGATCTCAAGCTCAGCAAAAGTTGACAGAAGAACTCTCCAAGAGATGCTTTATTTGACCGTCTCTTTTATTGCTTGATTATTTGATTATTTGGTTATTTTTATTGCTTGATCTTTTTACTAACTTCTTTAGGTGTATTTCTATTATTTGTCTATTATTTGCATATAGATCCAGTAAATAACTTCTGTATTATTGCAATGTCTGCATTTTGAATGTGTGAACACGGCCTACTGAAAAAACTCGAGGAAAAGAAGATGCACATTTCTGTTCAAGAATTAAAATTCTATCAATCAATGCAACACAGCTTCTTGTAATTTACATTGATGTGCACCTGAACCAAAGGTCACCCTTTCTTTCTTTCCCCAGTGTCTGTCAATAATCAATGCTTGTCTAAGAATCATGAAATTGTCTCTTCTGAGTGGTATAGTAATTTGTTAGATTTAAGTCTAGGAGATGCATTTTTGGAATCAGTCAACCAAGGTGTTGAACACTAGCCTACCAAGTCTCACACATGAAGTGAGAGACAATAGGAAACACAATAGAAACAATATATCTTATTAGATAGAAATCTCAATCTCTTGCATCTGACAGCTTGACAGCTATCTCAAACCTGTCTTTTAATTGTGGTATCTTTCCATTATCTCTTCTGTTTTCATCGTAGCTTGTGGCCTTGCAGCGTTTAGTATTTGACTTTCTGGGTTACATTTGGTTGCTTGTAATCCTGGGAATTGCAGAACTTATTTTCATAATTGTTGGTTTATTTGGTGGCTATCAACAAAGGGCAAAGTACTTGTTAACTGTAAGTATGAATATCATTACTATTATATCATTTAACATCACAAAAATGTAGGCTGTTTTGATAAGAGAATATTCATTTTTGCAAAACAAAACACAACATAATATAATTTTGAAAAAGCTATTGGAAGCTACTGTATTGCGATGTGTAAAAGACACACCTTTTTTCGAATTGTCATTGTTTTTGTTTGATAATATGCATCTTATACCTGGTAAATTTGACGTCCTATAATTTCCTTTGAAGGCAAAGTGTCATTTTATAGACAAAATAGTATGATATTAGAAGCACCTGTTCTCTTAATTGGGATCATCACTCTTTTACCAAAAAGTTATTAATAACTTCAAAATTATCCAGCTGCGATAGAAAAATCATCTGACAAGAGCTCTTTTACTCCCAAATAAAAGGGTTGTACCCTGCATTCTCTTAATTGAAGGGCACATCCCTATAATTGTTGTGAATGTTGTGAATGAAACGGATGATGAACAAGAATTTTATGGATTTTAAAACCTGTAAACGTTAATGGTGATTTTGATTATTTTATTGATAAACTCTCAACTTGATGATTTGAAACATTGTGGTTTGAATGAGTTTACCTCCACAGAGTTAGTGTCTATAGTCTTCTTGAGTTCATTCTTTCACTTAAGGATACATGCTTCACAAGAACTGAGAAAAGGGGGTGTGTCTTATAAATGATAAGACACTGCAAAAACTATTTTTTCAGAATTCAAGCATGGAGTTAAGGATGTGTCTTATACACAACAAAATACAGGATACGAATATTGAAATGAAGACTTTGTTAGGTAAATGTATGAAATCACCAAATTGTTGATAAATAATTGTTTAAAGTAGAAGCTTGATGCTGATCCATTTACGATATGTCAAGCAAACACATAATGCAGTGAAAATTAAATCATTCTGTTTGCTGCCATCACACCTAGGAATTTGCAGTCTGCCAATGAATTCTGTACCTTTGCTATAGTTGCTAATGTTTTACCAATTTTCCAGTTTGCTGTCTGGTCTGTGTTTTGGATACTGCTGAACATTGTTGTTATGATTCTCTACATTGGTGTTGGCTCTTTTACACATGTGGGTATAGAATGTTTTACCATATTGTTGCTATGACAGTTCACCAATCTTTCCAGTTTGCTGTCTGGTCTGTGTTTTGGATACTGTTGAACATCGATTCTCTACATTGGTGTAGGCTCTTTTACACTTGTGGGTATAGAATGTAGAAAAAATGTCAAATATGGATCAATCAAAAAGTTCAATTACCAAGAAGATGGATAAAAATTACGTTTGACAAGCTGTGACTGGAAACTTCAAGTTTTAATATCAAGCAAAGATTTATAAGAGTTTTTCCTTTTTCTAGTAATTGCTCAATGATATGCTTTTTTGAATAATATCATTTTTAGAGAAAAGGTGGTACTTTAAAGAGTTGCTTAACTTGATGTTATATTTGTAGACTCTTTGTTAATGAATGAGATTCACTGAGTAAAAGTAAAACTATTCTTTGAAGGACAATAATTGGCTGAGTTTTAATCAGAAGAATTCAAGTTGGTATGCAGAGCACGGGATTGGCTGTAAGCTAGAAAAGGAACCCCATTCATTACAAAAGGTTCCCAAAGGATGTGCCTTGAATTTCAAGGTATGGTTTTGCATGCCTTTCGAATTCTTACTCTCCTTTTTTCTTCTTCTCTTTTACTATGGTTTCCAATCAGTATTTAGTCTAATGGTCAGGTAGCTCCTGCAAGCCTGACAAATGACGCACTGTATCAGCTTGATGTAAGCCTGACAAACAATATCAGCTTGATGTAAGATCTGCAGTAGTGTGGGATATGTGAAAAAATTTTGGGCTGTTAAAAGTCTCTCGAAATAGCGGGAACATTCCATACTGAGGTTCTTTTCATCTGTTTCTCTTTAGAGTAAACATGTAGGAAGATGTGTTTGCTTGGTTCTTTTGTTTTTTCCAATCTGTGACCGCAAACCTCTCATTGAATTGAAGAAATCAAGACAGAAAGCGAACTCTTTTTGTTTACACACGTTTGGACTGTTCAGTTTTAATGAAAACCTATTCCAAAGCAACTAATTGAAAAGACGAACCTGTCTTCCCAATGATTTTGAAATTGTCGTCACTATTAATTCTGGCACGCTTTGAACTTGGACATGGTCAGTAGAAGAAGATAAATTGATGGAAAGAAGCCAGATCATTTGGTAATGAATATTGCATTGAAAAATGAAAGATACCTTTTTCTTAAGTAATTTTGCAGTACTTGTTTGCACTAAATGTAAGTTTTAAAGTAGCAGTAATGGGCAAAGCCTATGGAAAAGTCTCTAACAAAATACAATTTTGGTTATGAATAGAAGCATCAGATTCATTGAGAAAGTCTATATCGATTTGTTTAGAATAGTTTTACAAGTTTGACAGTGTTCAAGTCGAAGTGTTGGGTCAATGTTGCCCTCCTAGATTCACGCACACAAAGGAGACTATTAGTATTAAATATTTGTTTAGGTAATTTCATAGCTACAATTTTTTATCAGCAAAGACATTCAGCAAAATGGACCATTTTATTGCCAGCTTGGAATGTTTTCAGTTGCCAAATTTTTTTACCTTATTTTAACAGGCTTCTTTTATGAACAGACCAAAGTTTTTTAGTTACAATAGTTTTGCAGGATTATTTACCTGTGAAGAACTTACGACAAAAAATCGTTTTTCTTTCTTTTGCAATGTTAAAGTAAATCAAGGATATGAATTACTACTATCATTTTTTCAGTATGTAGAAATTATCCAGGCATCGCTGCAAGTACTGCTTGGGGTGAGTAATTATTTGTTTACTTGCATATTCATTTTTGTGAAGAAAATTTTCACGGTAATTCTTAAAAAATACTTGCATTGATAGGTTCTGAGAATTTTTATGTCGTATTGCATTTGACTTACTGGTTCGTAGCAGGGCTGCCAGATGCTTGGAATGGTTGGCGGCTAAATACTTTACGTTTGACGGCCAAATTCGGCCAGCCAACAAAATATATAAAAAATCTATATTTTTGCTAATTCCGTGGAATAACACGGCCAACGGCCAAATGGCAACCATGGCTCGGCCAAATGGCAACCCTGGCTCGTAGAGTCATTGAGGAATTGAGGATCGTTGATAAACTGATACTTCAATACCAAGTGACTTCATTAATTTACAGTGGTGATTGTTCCTCTACAGGTAATTGGCTTTATTCTTGCGATTGGATTAAGGAAAAAGGTTATCATCGCCAAAGATGGTAGGCTCTTTTTATTTTTCAAAGTTGAGATTTTATGCTTGCTAAATGAATCACTATACAGCCAATTGTGTTGTCTTTTGGTTTTCACAAGGAGACGTTGTATAGACATTTTTCAATGCAAATATTTTGCAGAAAAAGCTCTTTCTCGGCTGCGTATTCTTAGATTTTAGAGTTCCAACCATATCTGCCATGCTGGTTTGAGAGGAAGTAACGGCGCAAAATATTTGTTTCTTCTCATTGTAAGGGCCTTAACGATTTTTCTGTTTTTCTCTCTCCCTATGAAACCACATTTCGGTGCTATTTTGGTCTTTAATTAATCTGTCTCCCATTGATTCCTTGGTGTTTTCAGTTCATTCATTCTTTATATAAAAAGCCTTTGCTGAATTTAGAAAATACCAGCTGCTTTAAAAGTGAACAAGTCCTAAATTTTTACGTAAAATAGAACAGGCTTATCAGTGCAGAAAAAATTTATATGAAAAAGAAGAAATTGTTTGTTAATGCTTGGTGTGAAGCATTATTATCGATGGCCACATTGCAATCATACAGAAAATTTCAACTGTCAAAATTTTCTTTCTTTGTTAAAAAATGTTGATCTAGCTTTGCACTGTTTCGATTTTGCCAAAACTGTTTAAGTCGATTACCGTCTAGGATTGAAATTTAGGAAGTTGTCATATTAATGCTGGGTAACAGGGTAGAAACATTGTTTGGCGGGGTAAGAAATTTTTAGCCTTGTTTTATTGGGTTATCAAATTTTGTTCACTGATTCCTGATGGGGTATCAAATTTTTTAGTACGTTTCCACCGAAGTATAATTTGTTGCATGTAACAATGATTATTGTTGTGCAGCGATGCTTGAAAGTTCAGTTTTTCTAAAGGAGAAATTGACTTGATGCACAATTAGTGCAGATTGTAAAAACACGGATCATCACCATGACTTGATAGCATAACTGAAAGTGTGAGTTAGCTGCAGCTAACTGTTATCAAATAATCTGCGTCAATAGATGAAAATGAGTTTCAATCTGTCAGAAATTTGTTGGGATGTCATTTATCATCTCGAATCAATTTGTGTATGCGCTGTAAAGGATCTCTTCCTTTGGAGAAAAAACCTTCCTTTCTGAGGTATTGTTAGAGACTCACGTTCTAAAAGGCTTACCTTGATCCTACTCATTGTCTAGCGTATGTTTCAAACAAGAATTGGGTGGTTTCAGGAATCCAATTAGCTGTTGACCTTTCCGATGTCTTGCATTGTATTGATCAACGAAAGTTGGTCGTATTCAGTTTTTCTTTAAGGCTTGTGGCTGTTTTCTGCGTCCATTATGGTGCAAAAAGCACATCACCCAAAATATCTTGCTACTCTCGAAAAATTCCTCTTTATACGTTCAAAAACAAATGACTGGACCAGGAGTGGCGGCATGGGGGGGCAAGGGGGGGGCTTTAGCCCCCCCTTAAATTTTTGTTAGCCCCCCCGTCGGCAGCCAATCAATTTTTGCTTTCTCAATACCGTCGGCACTTGATGGATGTCACCCGGTTTACATGTTGTTTGAATGACATAAATAATCGAGGAGAAAACTGCACTGGCTGGTTTATGGTTTTCTCAATGGCTTTTCTTCGGCAATTTTACTATCATAGTGTCATTATATCCTGTCGCTTCCTTGAAAGCTGTGACTTAATTTCATGGTGCTTCTTCGCATGACCCACAATACCATCGTGCTCCTCTCGGTTATAAATAAAGTCTTTAATGAATTTTCTTCTTAAGGGATTCTCTTTTCGTTTCAAGACATTATTATTGCCAATGAAAACATTTCGATCATGAGCACATTTTGCGTAATAAATTTTTCAAAAAGCACTTCTTGTCCTTTTTCATCAACTATTTTTCAATAGCATTGTTCACCGCATAGCTTGCGACAAACAAATGGTTTAGAGAAAACCATCGATTAACTTCTTCCAACATAGATAGGAAGAAATATTCAACAATAGGCAATATTTGCGCATTAAGTTTCTTAAAAGGCACAAATTGCCGAGAAAATCTCGTGGACTCCGACACAGGTTGGAAAGTGGGGACGGGGAAGGGGCAAGGGAGAATTTTGCACCCACAACAAACGATTTTGGAAAAATGCTCTAATTTTTAAAATTTTTAAAATTAAAATTGTGCCTCGTGTCCATTTCTCCTAAAGTTTCTCAGTAGAAGCATCAACTGCAATTCACTATGAGCTCCAGATTTTTCTTAACATTCATAAGGCATGCTAAGATGGAGAGAGGGATCTAAATTTAAAAGTAACTGACAACCTGGTATTTTTCAAGACCACGGCGAAATTGTTGTTTTTATCTGCTGTAAAAAGTTTTGCAAAAAGACAATAATTTTCAATAGGATTAGGAGAATTGCTTTAGTGAAATCTGCCTAAAAGAGTGCATTTTCCAGGGAACTAGAAGCATCACAATTCGAAAATTTCCTGCCCCTTCGGCGGCAACCATGGTGCCGCCTCAGGTAGTAACTATATATTTTGCCAGTCCCGATATAGAGATTTGACAAGACTATTAGAAAAGTCGGTCATTATCATACAGAATTAGATTGACAAAATGTATTGCAGAGGTTTGTGACACCAGCTAAAAAGTTTCAGGCAATAATTTTTTAATCAGGTAAATTTGCATTCCACCGCCCCCCCCCCCCCCAACGAGGCTTGCCTCGCGACGGCCCTGCCTGCTATGTGGGGCAAATCGAATTTTTTTTCTGTCGGCAATTTGACAAATCCAGCGTCGGCAGTTACGGAGAATATAAACTTCGGCACCTCGAAGGTTTGTCACTAGCGCCACCCCTGGACTGGACTATTTGGTGCACCATCCTTAAAGACTCATTGCTAACGAGCCATTGCGCTACGCAAGCATCCCATAATGCATTTTTAGACAGGCTGAAATCAATTTTGGTTAATCCATAGAAGTTTACTGCCATTGTTTGGATCGTCGCCACGCTCGCAAAGGCCCATTGTTAGCAATGAGTCTTTAATTCTAGCTTAAATTGGGTGAAATATGACAAAAAACTGTAAGGGCTGCAAATTTTCACTGATAAATAGTTTACATAAAAGGAAGCGAGGAATGGGTCATGCATTTGAAAGATAAGGCTGCTCCCGTATTTAAACTTAGATAGGTTTCTTTATCAAAATTCTACCAAGTACTATTGAAAATTTGCAACTTTCATGGTCCCTTTAAATGTAAGCTTTATATAGGGATATATTGTGTTAATTGTTATTTATTGTTTTTCTAAAAAAAGGCTCCCTCAAACCCCCCCCCCCTACCCTTCTATTATTGTCACAAAGAATGCGAGAAAATGCACGAATATCCTTTAAAGTATTTTGACAATTATGCCAACCTGCAATTCGAATTTCCAATTTTGTTGGTTCGGATTTAACTAAAACGTCTGACTGTAGTTTTGGCACCATCCTATTTCTATGCAATGTTTGTAACAATAGGTTAAATGCCATTATAGCATCCTTATGCCTAATTCTCTTGGCCTTAGTGTATGTTGTTGGTAGAGTCAACCCATATGCGTCCTACGTCAAATCAAATCAAGCAGCTCAGGTTTCGAGGTCAAGACCGGCAATTATAACCACGTAAGTAATTTCTTTAGTGTATTTCGAATTTTTGAGGAGAAGTTTTATACCTTACTGTATAATATAGTATCACATTATATAATATATAATGTATTATGATATTTTCAATTGATAGTCCAGTATAATGTAGTGCAATATTATATGATATATCACAATATAATATAGTATAGTTTAATGTAATATGATATGATTTAAAGTAATTAACTTTAAATTACTTGGATATATGCATTATGCATGAAGAGTTCTCATTCCAAATAATAGTTTGAAAATGGCTGTGAAAAAAGCAAACATATTGACTAAAAGCTTTTTCGTCAGACACTCCTCAGAGCATAAACACCTTGCTAGATCCACAAATGGGTATATATTTTTCATTGTGTTCTTTTGGACCCTTGTTCTGACGTTTTATGCTCTGAGGGGTGTCAGACGAAAAAACTTTTAACCAGTATGTTATAACCTGTTTGCTTTTTTCAAAGCCATTTTCAAGTTCGGTACTGCCAAAAAATTGTTCAAATAATGATTTATGTAAAATGACAGTAAATCTACGATATGTAAACGATAAGTCACACACATATTTGTTTTATTTTTTCAAAGATACAATTGAATGGCTGAAAAGTTGGTAATGATTTCATTATTTGGTATTTTGGCAAAAAAGTTTATTGATGTGAATTGCGAAACTTTTTTGGAAAAGTTATTGTGCAACTGGCTGTGTTGTGCAAGAAGATGTTCACTTAACTATTTCCCACGAAAAAGATCCTCTATTGCTTATGGATGTAGTTTTCGGCTAGAAGGTGGGAAATTTTCTTTTGGGGGGGGGGGGTGATTTGGAGGGTAGAGCGATAGTTTCAGTTTTTGATGACAAGAATTAGAATATGTTAATATTCTTTTAAGACTCGTTTATTTGATATCATTCGAAATGATATCATCAATGTTTATCAATGTTTTATTGAATCGTATACAGTGCAGCTTCATATGAAAGGGTTTGTTATTTTTCCAGAAGAATAATTTTAACGTCGTGTTGTGTATTTTGTATTTTGAACATTTTAGTTTAAGTTAGCTCCAATTTTACTGGAAGTAATCTACAATCTTTGACAGAGCTTGGGGAAGGGGGTGAAAAATCTCAACATTGTATGTCCAAGATTATAGGTTATGCAGCCTGTATAATTCCCTTAGAATGGTATTTCCCTGAAATTTCGCTTATATGTGCAATTTAACGTTAATTTTTGGATTTTTTTAGTATGCAATGTTCTTCATTTAGGTAACAACTTTGACTGTTTTATAGGTTAAGTAGAAATTGTTAGGGTAGCAGTTATTTAACCTATTTGGTACTTGGCAGAATATTCTGAAAATTATGTAATTATTCGTGTCGAAAAGGCATTAATCAGCTGTTGGTATTTTGCAAATAAAATTTAATTTCAACGTGGTTTAAGCCACCCTGTCAAATAGTATTCGACTAATGAGGGTCATGGAACTGTAAAACTCCTTTATAAACATATATCTCTTCGCTCGTCCGTTCGGTAAATAAGATGTATTTTCATCTGCTGAATAACTTCATGAGTGGTTTAGGCCAAAACTCACGCATAACACCTGCGCCTAGCTCTTAGCCAATTCCATCCATATTCATGACATGCATGCCCGCCTGTGTCAAGGTGATGAGTGCAGAGAACTAAAGAGAAAAATAACCCGCTTTATGAATTAAAGTCGCCTTAAAAACGGAGATAACGTGGAGATCGACCGCCGAAGGCATTGCAGGAATAAAACACTACATGGCATAAAACAAGCGGTTTTACACGAAACACATGGCTTCATGCAGCTAAGAGCTGATTTTATTTTCATATGACGCGAATTTCTAGTGGATGATTGTGGCAATTTCCCTTCGCATTTCATTCATGACAAACCGTAATATACACCAGGTGCAGGAGGACTCTTCATTTATGTCTGATACTATCATTTGAGTATTTTCGCTTCGATCATGAGGTCAGTTAAAATGATCGACATCATAGTACCAAGGGCTTTCGAAGCCACAAACACTATCATGTGTCAATTGCACACCGTATTCAATTATATGTAGATGACTTCGTTACTGTGCGTTTTAGCGTTGGGCTTGTTGCGCTGTTTTGTAGTTTATCAGTCCTTTAATGACTCGTTTGTATCAAACAAGGAAAGCAGCAAACCTACACAAAAGGCTCAAGGCCCCCCCCCCCCCGTTTTTTTTTAATTTGAAGGCCCTCAGTTTCAGCGACAATTTACTAGTAGATAGTTCTTGACGTATATACCAAGTATGATAATAGACAAACGGAATCATTAATTAATTACGCATTGTTTCAGTGAATTTTAGGATGTTGTAAAATATTAATCAATTTTTGTACGCAGAATAATGCAGATATGTAAGCTATGTAAGTCTTATCATGGCCTTTTTTCTCGCGGATGTCTCCAATCAATTAAAGTTACATCGAAGGAGACTTTGTATCCACGCTTCACTGTGCATTGTTTGAAGATTAGAGAATTTTGATGGATGTTCAGAAATAAAGTGCACTTACCTTTTTATGTTAATGGTGTGCAGTAATCCCTAATGAAAACACTAGCCCGAAACCGGTAAGTAGCTGCCAACTAACCAGCAGGGGGGTATTTTTGTACGTGAACCCTTCCAAATGCTGGAGAACGACCCTGTTTAAAAGCATATTCAAATTAAGCTATGCCTATTGTTTTTCTTTAACTTGTGACTGATTTTGGACTTTCTTAGACACCAATTGTGGGGCCGCCCCGTGCGCCCACCTCTACGCCAGGTAAGGTATTGCTCAATGTCACTTTCAGCTCTCTTGTGTGTGACAAGGACCTTGTTTATTTCAAGTAATAAATTTCTTGTAAAATGTTTCTTAAACTGATATGTTTTCTTGATATGTAAGCTTGTTTTAAACCGAAGCTAATATTCCTACCTTGAAAGATTTTGCGGTACCAAATTTCTACCTGGGGCTAGCTCCAAAGATTGAAGCGACTACAGATTCTGAGATGTTTCATTTTCCATGATTTACTTAAAAATGATTAAAACCTTTAATTCATAATGAGTTGCTTATTACTGCCAGTTCGCTGCCTTTTTGCAATTCATTGACTTCGTGTTTTATTAACGATTATCTTCAAATAACCTCAATTCTGGACCTCAACAGTGATTAAGTACAACGAAACTACGTCAGTCCGCGCTTTAATGCATGGTTTCGGCTACGAGTAAAAGGATTTCAGCTAAATAAAGCCAGGAATATATTCAATCGAAAACTAGACTTGTCCTTTGAAACGATTGCTTGACAAATTCCGACTTAAAAGAAACATCAAGTATAAAGAACTTTCGATTTACGAAAGAAACATCTGGTCATTTCAATTTGCATTAAAAATTGCTCATTATAAGTGAACCATCGAATTGACGTTCTATCACTACACCAAACCTATAGGCTTTGATTACCAGTACAAGCAAAGGCCAAGAACGTTTATTTTGAAACTTCACCGTACACATTTTATGTGTATATTCTCTAAGAAGGTCCTTACATCCATGTTTGTCCAAATACTTGAGTCATCACTCAAATAATGTTCCTTTAACCATCACTTTTATTACACAAAAGTACCACAGCCTAAACCACTCTGAACCAGGGATGTAGTCGTAAAAGGGAGGGCTCTATGAAAAATCTAAGTTGTTCATTGTCATGTAATCTTGCAATTTGAAGATGACGAGGGTTGATGTTTTTTCTGGTCATTTGAAGATGTTAAGCAATTTTCGTAAGCTTTCTTTTGAATAATCATGACCCATTAATGGCATTAATGTGGTTTTGAACTGACACATTTTCTCTCATGCTAACCGAACAGAGCAGATTTTATCAGCGAATAGAAATGTCATACAAAACTGTTATTCAGTAGACTTAGAAAGTATTAATAGTTTGTAGATATCGAGAAACAAATTTTGAAATAAGAACAACATCAAGCACACCCGAGCCTGGAGTTATTCAAAAAATAAGAACATCAAGGGTCGGCAAAATTATGATGTTCTTATAAAAAAGAGTGTAGTGCATCAAATATTAAAAGCAGGCAAGACATATTCAAATAATAGCAACCGGTTGTTAATTCATACAATAAACCCTAGTTCTAAATGCAATAATAAAAGTGTCTACAGTGCTGAGGAGAGAGGAGTCAGGGGGGTCACTGACCCGGGGGCTTTTGGTTAAAGAAGCCCATAAATAATACCTCAATTAAAAATCATAAGTAATAATCCTGCCTCTCCATTATCACAAACTGTCAGTAATAGAAACAATAACAAAAAAGACTATGATTTTTTTTCCTTTCTTTATTTAAAGTCGGTACAATTTCTAGTTATGCATACTCAAGCTACTTAAAACCAACTTATCTAAATTACTAACGCTAGATATAATGTAAACCAAGTGTAACCGATGTTGCTAACGTATTCCTTGCAAATATAACAAGTACTATTAAACGATGTAAATTCTGAGATTTTTTTCTCGAATATTTGCAAAGTACTTTATGTCGTTTGGAGCTGAGTTACAGATATGGCTACATCTGCATGATACGGTATTAAATCCATATATTTTGTAATGTGGCTCCGCTGTTTTGAATTGGGAGTTTCTTAAGTAATATGGGCATTCATTTATGGAAAATATTTCATCAATAAAAAGTGGATTCAATCCGTTAAATGTTTTGTAAATTTCTATCGCAAGATAAGGTAGATAATGAAGTAAGGTAGAAGAAGTTTGAGTCTCTGACTGCTTGAGAGTTAAAGATACTGTATTTTTGTTAAGAGTTCCTCATTTTTGTGGGCTTGACCTGAAGAAGTTGAAAAGCTTCTAATTTTGTTTCTAAATACTGTGAATACAACAGGGCAACATACAGCAATACACTCATTTTTTGATAAGAAACAAAAGTCGATGTTGAGTACTTCAGTTTCTTAATGTTCTGGAAATTTCGATATTCATTGTTTTTTAAGAGTTTCTAAATTATGATGTCATGAACGATGTTATGAGTTTTTCGTGACCTTTATTTATCACGTTAAGAGATTCGCTTCCGTTTTGATGCTGTATTTAGATGTGGGTAGTATATTTTTATCTCTTGTGTCTTACGTTCTAGGCTAAAAGAGCAATCATGTTCTTGGATTTTACAAAATTTCATTGTTCTCAGTTTTATCACGATTTAATAGTTTCTTAATTGTTTTGCTTCGAGTACTGAAGTTTCTTAATTTTTTCTGACTGTCCAGTACAGTACTCGTTTCTTATAGCCAGTTTCTTGTAAATAAAAATGAGCGTAAACTAGCATTGTTCAAAAGGGGGATGGGGAATAGCTGAACGAATTAAATTAAGCGTTTTCTATTTTCTAAGACTTTTAGAATTTCTAAGAAATTTTCATTTTTTTGCATTTTGGTGTTAAGATATCAGTTCTGTTCAAATTATATAAATAGCAACCAGAAGTTTAGCTACCATCCTCTTTACAAAGTCCAGGGGAAGCATACCCCGTACCCCCTAGAAGCGTCTGCCTTAGGCATGCTTTCCTATTCATCTTTCGAACAAACCCGGGGCCCCTAAATCCTCTCCGTGACTCTGACTGTCTATACTAACCTGCAACTGAAGCCATTCAGTAAAAAAATCTTTCGATAATTTTCTTTCTATGTATGTGTGAATTTTCATGCTTATAAAGCTTGCAATACGTTTGAATTGTCAGTTGTATCTCTTTTCTTCTTCTGGTTTGCTCATCAATGGCTGACCTGCGGTGAAGCAACTATTCTTCACAGCTTACCCCCCCCCCACTTTTTTCAAAATTTTTAACAAGGGTCCTGAGCCCCCCACCACTACATCCCTGCTCTGACCTTGCAGTCAAGTCAGCTGACTATAACTTGTTTGACTCTAAAATTGTCATTTTTCGTGGCGAAACAGCACAATTTCACAAAAAAGGCATTGACCCGCTGTTTTGCTCCTAGTCTTTTTACTGTAAATAATGTCATCAAAAGTTGTCCTTTTTTCTTACTGTTGGCATTAGTTTACTAAAAGAAACTGCAAACTCATTCAACTTTCCCCAATCTATTGAAATCTGTTTTTCAATTAATCGATCTATATTAAGCTTAATAACAGTTAAATAACTTTTCAGGGCCAACCCAGTCAGCTACCTTTTGGAAGACGGCTAAATGGCACTGAAGGCCACAACCGTGAAGCCATCTAGGAGCAACCGAGAAAATATCCACAGCCGAATCAAGGGCAGCGGCCATCCAATTATTTTTGTGAATTTTCAAAATATATTTGAGTGGGAATTTTGTGAGATAATACTGAATGCTGTTGTGATGCCAACAGAAAACGAAGCACACTAAAAGCATCCAAATTTTTTTGGAAGATTTCGCTACATTTTGCTTCTCTCTAATAATTTTCCTCCCGCTATTGCCCTGATATTCAAAGTCCCAAAAGAGCTTCATGGTATAGAACCCACCAGAGTTTTCAAGTGGAAGTGCAAGAGAGTGGTCCATTTTTCCTAAATAAAAGTATTCTTTAAGACGGCGTGAAATGCAGTTTGCAAGCACTTCGTAAAAACTTCGCAAGAACTTCATAGAAATTTTGCAAGAAATTCGCAAACAATTCGTACAAAACTTCGCAAAAACTTCGTAGAATATTCGCAAGAAATTTGTAAAAACGTCGCAAAAACATTATCAACGCTCCCAAAAGTAACCATCACAATCAGCAGTAATAGAACCTGTCTGTTGGTCTTATATGACATATTTATTTATTGTTTATATGACACATTACTGTTCAGATTGTTCAGGTGTCTAAGCATCCTTAAGGCACCCGGCCTAAATCTCTCTTTGAGATATTTTTAGGTCTTCTATGCAACAATGTAAGCTCTTTCTAACAACCCTTAACTAATCAATCTATAGGTATTAAGTATGTTAAGTTTTCAAAAATGTTATTTATCCTATTATTTATAGTTTTACTCAAACAAGCTTGTAGTGATCACATTGTTGCTCGACAGAAAATGAAAATTAAAAGTGATGATCTTGGATATCAATTTGATATTATAATACATTTTCAAATATTCATTTAATTACCCAGACATTAAAAAAGAATGTTTGAGGATCACTTGGATTTTGACAAGGCTGTTTGGGGTTTTTAGAATATTTTATTAGATTTTAGGCTATCAATACCCTATAGAAAGATACCAGTGCTGGCATTGGTTTTGGAAAACAACATAGTCAAAAAATTCTAAAGACCACAAAACCACGAATATGTATAAATCTGGAGGCAATGTTTGAAACCCATTAATTCCGCTAAGCTTTAAGTCCAGAACTAGCTGGCCCTGTTTCTGATTAATTTGAAAGTATTTGTGGTTAATTTGAAAACATTCGATGGGAGATCTTAGACGATACTAAATGGGGGTCATTCAATATGCTTGCACTGTAAGCAGCACAATGTACGAATCACGTATACTCATGGCTTAACCCATCTATAGCTAGGACAATGGCTATCCCTGATCAATTATAAATTACGAAGTAAAGGAGTATTCAATGAAAAAAACAGTCACTGTAACGTGCAACTCTCGGTCTACTTGTTTTTGTAGAATAACGATGTCTGATTGGATGCTATGTGTTCGCGTTCTGATGTACTTCGCCATTTGCGATGAATGTACCTGCCTGAACCTTCCAGTTTAATAAGCCATCGTTGACTATCATTTTAGAGAATATCAATGTACAATCCTAAATAGAGTGGCTGTGTGATTGTCTTATAAAAATATGTTTATAAAATGTTTGATTATTTATAACATAATTCGGCTGAGAAATGATATGTGAAGAACCTGGACTCTGCTGTTGGATCTATGTTGTTTTGGCCTGATTTGCCAATTTAAGAACCAGGAAAAGATCGCAGTTATTAGATACGTAAATGGCCTTTTCGAAGGGAGTTTAGCTGCAAGAACAGCCCTTTATTTATATAAAGTGAAGTAAAATAGCCTTTTTTTACCAATGGAAAGGAAAACTCCTTTTTCTGGAGGGGCAATCCCCCCCTTCCTCTAGTTAGTATGATAAAAAGAGGCCCTTTAAAAGCTTTGTCATGTTGTCATATCCCAGCCAATTCATATAGTACATTTGACTGACTTTGCAAAGTAAGAGGTGTTTCAAGCTGTTTAAAGCTGTTTCTACAGATTATATAACACAAATCATGAAGCCTATAAAGCAATTAAGTTTCGAAGGAATTGTCTGGATGCAAATACATCATTTAATCCTTGCGGTTTAAGCTAATTCCTTCCCCTTTTAAGCTAATTCCTTCCCCTTTTAAGCTAATTCCTTCCTCTTTGTAGCCAATAGCTTCTGAACATTCCAGATAATTTAAATAAAATGATGGTTTGAACTTTAAAGCAAATTTTGCATATATGTAAATGCTGATTAATCGCAATCATTCGCTAAATGAGTGATAGGCCAGGAAATCATACAAATGAACCTACTACTTGTTGCGATCTTCCGTTTTCCCTAAATAAGTTGCAGGAAGGCATATTCTTCAATTCCTTATTAGTAATCTGGCATTGTTTTTATTCTGTTCTCGAATCTCTTCTCTATTTTACTATTTTCGAATTCATACATGGAACTATTTACCACACCCTGGGCCTTACGACAGGAGTTGTGACGTCACGCAGACGAACAGGGCATCAAGGAGATCTAATTTTAGTTTTCACCATTCAGTGTGAATGCTTCGATTTCGCCGAGCTGATTGTGTTTGTTGAAGTTAAACAAATGGTTAGGCATTCATGTATAGAAAATCTCAGCCTTGGTTATAATTAGGAGCATATATTGAAAATTCGGGAAATCATCTGCTTTCAAAGGTAAGTTGAAAATCTAGAAGACTACCAGTTTGTCTGAAACGTTTTCAGTATTTTAATATAAACCTTATGCGTGTGAAGTTTTGAAAATGGCTTCCAGATCGTCTTTCCTTGTTTAACATAGAGTTTTTTAAGGTTTACTAATTGGTCTGCTTTTTAGGAGACTTGCAAAAGAAACCTTTTTATAAGAACACTGGTTGTACAGAAAGGTTTTTCTTCTAAATGATCGAATTGAAATAAATCTGAATTCACTTCAGGCTATTGATAAGCGACTTAAATTAATGGACTTCTGTAACTGTAGGTATATCATCGGTTTTATTTCTAAAGTTCTTCATATTGATGGAATTACCAAAAATGGTTTGGAGAAAATAAAAAATGCGATGTAAAGCTACTATATAGATAAGGTTATCTCACCATATGGCATGTTGGGCTTGTGATGAATCTCATGAAGGAAAATCTGGATGTAAAGCTAGTCGCCTAGATGTTAATAAGGCAGTATCTAATAGAACAAGGTTGGTGAGACGAATTTTGTGTAAAATTTACCTTCAGTTTTTGTCAAGGCATTTTTCATAATTTGAAATATTTAAAATAAGATAACTTTAAGATATTGCTAAAAATGTTTTCTGCTGGTTACTGCCTAGATTTTGATTCAAATAAGGAATCATATTTTTTGCTATCACACTACTTTATGGAAATCAAAGAAAATCTTACTTGATCATAAAATCTGGTACTCTGATATATTGTTAAGATATTTTCGTTTAAAAATATTCACAACATTTTCCTGACAACAAATCATTGTATAAACTGATCAATATTCAAATAATGATGAACTGAAGATAGATTCAACTTAGCATTTGAAAAAAATTTAAAAAAACTATAAACACTACAATTAAAACAACTTTAAATATTAGAAAAGACTTAAAACCTAAAATTTTCTTAAAATCTGAGAAATGCTTGATAAGAGAAGTTAGTTTTAACTCTTTTTATGTCAATATATTTCATGAATTTTGTTAGCAGGATTTTTTATTTATGGTGTGAAGGATGGTTCAGTAAGTTTGTATAATTTTTCAAAGACATATATAAATTTCTTTATATTAGCAACTTTTGATAATGAACACAAATTATTAAATGAATGACAAACCTATAGATATTTAAAGTGGACAGAAATCAAACTGTATAGAATATCTGTTCCAAACACTTGTTGCCATAGAGACTCCTTCCATTTGTCTGCATACCTATTGTGTTCTCGAGAATTCTGACATGAATCAGAGCAGGTAGCATTATTATGTAAACCAAAGAATTTTAAGTCTGTTTTGGCTGGTAAAATTAGATCCACTTGCTGTAGTGGATTTGATTCAAGAAAGAAACAATGATTTTTTACAGACCTTTTTTCTCCAACCGAAGTAGTTTAACATTACAAAAAGGAATATTAATGTCTAATTAGTTCATTGTGAAATTTGTTTCAATTTGATTTTTTTAATTTAGAAATGGGCTCTTCTTTTTGCAAGCTGTTTTGTCACATAGTGTAAAGCAAGCTTATAGTTGTAAGATTTTTAAAGATTTGGTTTATAGATGTTATTTGCAGTGTCTTTCTAGAAGGATTATGACTATAAAATGTTATAGCTATCACTCAAAGAGCAAAAGATGATTAAATTTTGCATTAAGTGCTATTATTCAAGACCTTTTTTAATTTTGCATCAACAATGAGTTATGTGTATGTAGAAAATGAGAAAAATGTTTTATTTTAAAAGCAATCATATCATGTATATATATAGTATCCTGCTATCAAACGATAGGATTTTCCTTTTGGTTTCCTATTCTTTGCTTCAAATCTTTCATCTTTGCTGTGGCAAAATGATTTGTTTCTGCTTCGAGATTTTATGTAAAATGTTAAAGACCTTAAATTATTTATTTCCTGAAGTTCCAACCAACTTAAATCTTTGCACAATGTATTGTTTGATAAACTTTGTTAAATTATTTTATGTACGTTACTACCTTAAAATCTATAAAAGCAAAAGATTTATCAAACAAACATTGAAACAAAGCAATATTATTCTGCTTAAAAATAAAATGTTTAATGCTAATATGATGATTGTAGTGGCAGAGTAAAAGGCTGGCTATTATGTTCCTTATATACCTGCTTTTAGTCTTATTACAAACTTTCACTGCTGATACACCACATGGTGAAGCAGTGGCAGCCTTCACAGTGTGTATGCTGATTCCTCTTTGATTTTTGGTATGGCATATTGGTCAATTATTAAATAATACATATGATTTTATCATGCTGTGTTTTTAACAATGTTCATGAGGTAGCCTGAAGGCTTCAGTTTGTTTATATGCAATAAAAAATTTTATCATCACTGCAATAGCAGAAATTTTCTTGAATACTCTCATATATTTTGACTAAGAATACTGATAATTTTTCTAATAACTGGCTTCAGCCCCTCACTAGTAGTAGGTCCTAAGGTCATTATCTCTCTCATCATACTTCAATTTGGAATGTGCCTTTGTTCTTATAACAATTTGAATTTAATTAGCTGCTAAAAAAGAATTTAGAGGTAAACTGTAGGTAAATTAATTGAAATTAACAAAATAACACTTATATATAAAAGTAGAACATTTTAAATGAATGAATGTATTTAATCTTTTCTGAAGGATGCTTGTGCCTAGCACCACTCTTACTTTGAAAGGTGCTGTCTCCCACACCAACTACCCCTACCATGCCAGTACCAACAGGGATATAGTTGTAAAAGTTTACCAAGGGGGGGCTCATGACATTGTTCTTCTTGTCATTGTTATCATTGAAATTTGAACATGATGAGGGTTGATATTTTTTCCTATCATTGGCAGTATCCAAGCACAAACAATGAATGGGGGGGGGGGGGCAGAGCGTTTTTGTACCACCCATGAGTACCACCCAAAAAGCAGCTAATTACACTGCTGTTGTGCTTTTTTCTGAAGAAAAATATTTTTTCAGGTAAAGGATATTAAACAAGTTAAATTCACTGTTTTCTCAAAATGATGAAGTAGGGGTCACAATCTGACTTTATGATTTCAAATTATCTTTCTCTTTAAAGGTCTGTCTAGGGCTAGATGTTGGAAAGGTCTGTAGGAATAACTCAAATCACTGATCAATTCAATTATAAGTTATCCCTTCTGACGGATATCTTAAGACGCACCTTTGGTACGTTTTAATCTTTCTAATATTATTATGTTTATTTCTCTTGTTAGTAAGTATTAAATGTTGTATATTGTAAGTGCTATACATAGCAAGAACTCGGTGATGCTGTGTCTTTTTTTGCTTTGAATGGCACATTTTATTTATTAAATATATTGTGTTAGTTTTTAATTAGAATGCTAAAAAGAACAATTGGATGAGAGTATTTCTTGATTATGTAGTCGGGCACCGTGGAGCGTGGAGAGAAAAGTTTGGGGTCTAAAAAGTAGATAGGCTAAAACCAAATAATAAGAGGCTATATGGGTGGTTAATTTCTTAATATTTTGCACTTATTAAACCCTCCCCTCAGCCCCCTGCTCCACAGTGCCTGGTAGTTTGCAGCAATTAAGATTTTATTGCTGTTTCTTGCTATTTCCTTTTGTTGAGTCCATTTAAAATTATAGAGCAGGCATGGCTCCCTCATGGCTAGAGACTCCAGTTTTCATTTTCATATTTATTTATACTTTCTATAGCAAGGTTCTGAAAGTTTTCCAAGGAAATAAAAAGCAATTCAGCAATCACTGAGGGGCCAGTGCAGCCTTTCCCCTACTTCTGGCGCCCTGTTCAGCAATGTATTTTGTGAAACGTCCGTTTGCCTCCTTACATCTTAAAATGGCCTGTTTTGCACACAGTTGAAACAGTGTCAGCTATGCTGCAGCACTGGGTCATTCTATACTGATTTTGGCATCACGCTGTTGTTGTGAAAGTAGCTGCCAGCGATTTTTTTCGAAAACAAAGCGTTTAATTCAATTTCTCTCGACACTCACTCGAAAAAATAGAGTTTTCCATTTGTATACAGTTAAGAAATGCGCCGAATTTGACAAGGCAGATGTTTAAGCCATCTTATCGTGCAAATCAATGTTTGTGCTTATCTTTCTGATTTTTTGCTAAAATCTTCAACGTAACCATAAAAAATACTTTTACTCTTCATAAGCTTAGCGATAAATCTACCTCTCATGACGTCACAATTGTAATTTTTAAGAAATTGTTGCATGTTTTTTACGTGGTTGTAGAAGCGTTTTTAATGCGTCAAAGCTCTAACCACGCGGTAATCAAAGCACCAATGATCTTTTTGTGATTTTAGCTACACGAAATACGCAACATTTCCATGTCATCCTGAAGGCTACTGTTTATCCGTTGGCGCTTAACTGTTTAACGTAGATGTCATTCGGGAACAAATAATTGACTCCAAATTTGATAGAAGCTGTTGCAACCGTCTAAGCAAATTAATTATCAATTTTCCGCAAACTGTAAATCATGTTTGCTTAGCACAAGTTCCAGTGGAGAACACAGTTTAAAAGAGCATCGAGGCTCGATTTGACACAAAATAAGTACAACGTAAGGACCTACCCAGCAACAGATGCAAAATCGAAAAAATACTATGTGTGTTTGAAAATTTGCTTTCATGTTAACAAAACAAAGCAAATTTGGTCAGCTAACCAAACGCTACTGAAAATGCCACACAGAATTGTTATTTAGTGGTTTTAGAAACAATTTATGGTTTGTAGTTATAACAAAAATCAATGTTGAAGTAAGAACAAAATTAAAAGTTATCGAGCCTGTAATTATCCGAAAAATAGAAACGTTTTGTTAATATCCTTTAGCTTGTTCTTGGTCCTTAACTTTCCAACTTGCATTGCATCGAAGCCCCTGCCGCAAGCGTTTACTTGTTTTTTGAACCTGGCAGTTTCGACTATGCTTAGTTAATTTCACAGTTCTTCAGACCTAGGTTTTCGAGTTTTTATGGGTGATCAATATAAACGTCCGCCTCAATGTACTCTTTAATATAATATTTTAAAAGGTTTTTGAAAATCACATAAAAAATGCGATGTTTACAATACGAAAAGAGAAATGAAGTTTCCTATAAATGTTCCTTATAAAACAGTAAAGGCTTTGGGGGTCCTGTTTGCCATTTTTGTCTTAAGTTTGCTTCGCCATTATTAGCTGTATACATTATATAAGTTGAAATGTTGATTTTCGCCCGCAGAAAATTATTCAGAATTAAATTGTTCTGCTTCTTCACAATGAAAAAGTTGCAAATCGTTGCAAATAGCCAAATTTGCGCATTCAAATAGTTCAGTCATCAACTGCCCATCGTCAGACATTGTCAGCTCATTCTATATAGGGAATTCATCATTGTTTCTGAATTTCACAATAAATTCTGAAAAGCCAACTGGCGAAGATCTATAATTTTCCACGAGATGAAAGCATTGCACAATTTATGTTATTCATTGGACATCTTGATTTTTTCAGCTAAACATTTTTTGGCAGATTTTAATTTTCTCATGTATTTTTCTCTAGTATCAACCGCTCTTTTCTGATGTCTAATGCAACGGGAGTTCCAGTCGCAGATGACAGAATCGTAGCCTCTTTTGTCAGCAGTGGAAGGTCTGGTCGAAGGAATGCTATGGGTGATATCCTAAATGAAGGAGAGTCTTGTGCCGATACTTCGCAATTGCCAGGGCAATTGGATTCGATGAGCCTAGCAACTACACAGCCTAACCAACAGGGGCAAAGTATCAAATCAAAGAATGAGGCGAGCAAAAGCTGACAGTGTTGGCATTTTAATTGTAAGTTTTTATATTATGACGTCATTCATTATGATTGCATTCGATATGAGTGATAGTAACATAAGGACTAGTTGAGTGGACTGGCTTGCACACGTGATATGACATCGAAAGCACCAGCCCATTCACGGAGCAACACTCCAGCCTTAGAAGCGCCAATTTATCATTGTTTAAACACACGATTTTTTCAATGTAACATAGTTTTAGATTGGCTGGGAAAGTTATTGTTACCATTGCACATTCCTTTGCAAGCCATGGTAATAGAGAAATGGAATCCAGTCAATACAGGGCAGTGCTTAGAGTTTACATTCTAAATTTTTTCAAGCATTTTCGCATATGAATCTCTCACTGCCACTTTTTATATATTTCAATATTTATATATTATGTATTTTATATCTTTCTGTGCTTATAAGCAGCTAATAATTGAAAGACTAAGCAACTTTTTCGCAAAGGGAAGGAGCCCAAGTTAACTACACTCTTTTTTATCAGAACAAAATAATTTTGCCCAAGCTTGATGTGGCTCGGGTGTTATCAATGTTGATCTTATTTCAACATTGATTTTTCTACGTTCACATATTATAAATTGTTTTAAGACCAGTAAACTTGGGGCGTTGCGGAAAGTGGAGAGTCTAAAAATGGGGGGGGGGGGCTGAAACCAAATAAAAAGTGGCTTGACTGGTGATTCATTGGTACGTTTTTTACATTTTTGGCAAAAAGCTATAGCGCTCTTCTCTTCGATGCCTGACATGTTTTTCACACATTTCATTAAAGAAATTTTGAATAATTGATAACCAAATGTTTTTATTCTTTATTCCTCTCAAATTTAAAGCTCAAGTTTCCTGCATCTTAGCCTGCTCGTAGACTTGACTTGTTTTTTCCAAAGTTAATTTTAGTTTGCTCTCTTCTTCTTGTATTATGAAACTTATGTTTTTGACTTTCGGAAAAGATTTAATGGGTGCTGTATGCACAGATTTTTGCAACTTTTAAGCAGATTCATGTTACTTCATCAGAGTTTTTAAGCAACTTTGAAGGCTGCTTCCTTATTGATAATTTGGTTTTAATAATTGATAATGTGGTATTTATATTGAAGACATCTGACTGTTATTTCTGCATTACGTTTTAATAAGTCAGTACAATTTTGGTGGCTTTGTACGATTCAACTTTGGTCGATTTTGTTTTCATGGTAACACCTGGATTAAGTTTCGTGTCAGAAGTGTTGACAAACACCAGATGTGTCTAAAAATAAACGCGAAACGCTCGATAAAGTGCCCTTGAGCCAGTTTGAAATCATATCCTGTTTCTCGATTGGCAGAAAATTCACAATAAGATTAATTCTCTGTGCTTTTTGCAAACCATTGTAGCTTTAGAATGTGATGGAAATGCATCGCTCATAGATTATCACCTGCCTATCTCTGACAATACTGGGTTTTTCATTTTTAATATTGGTTCGTGTTATTTTAAACTTGTGTGGCCAGCAGTTACTTTAGGCTGAATATTTGTTATTCAAGGCAACCGTGTGTCGCCTAAAATTGTTTGGTGACTTTGTTTTGCAAGTAACTTTGCTTTCCCCGTTAAACATCGATCTCCTGTTGGAAGCTGTAAATACGAAGTAAATGTCTCGTTAACTTCAGTAACTGTTTCTCGTTCACTGAAATGAAATATTGTAGCGGTGACATCTGTCCTTCTTTGCCATTTTATTATAGACGTATTACTATGGAAAAAGAAGGGGGGGGGGGCTATCGGAAGTATGTAAGAAAACAGCGAATAATTTGAATACCTTGTTGCATTACCAAAGGAAGTTTATTGCATCCCTAGCAGTCAATTTGAACCAAGATGAGTGCAAGTCTTCCTTCTTTTATCTAGTTAATATCTAATTATATTTATTTATAATGTCTATTTTTATTTTATTTATCTATCACATCTATCATATCATTTGATTTTTAATGTGTTGATCAATTTTTCTTTTGCAGTATTAAACATATTTTGAAAGCGAGAGAGAAAAGGAGATTAGACTTTCAATCTTAGAATGCCATCCTCTACCACAAAAAAACTGTTTCACAATCGAGGGAAACACTTTTCAGATACGAAAACTGGCTGGCAATTATTTTGAACCTAATGGATATTGGCTGTGTGGATTGCGGACAATCAGGTGATAGTTATGCAAGTGTTAGGACTATCTTTTTCAAACTTCGAACAAAGCATCTAAAATACATGCACAAAGACATTATACTGTAAAATTTGCTGCACAACATGGAAAGCTTTATATTTATTTTGATGCTGCAGGGCTGGAGCATCAGCAAATTATCATTCTAACCACGCCTTGTCACATCCCTGCACGTTCACCTTAGTAGAGACAATATTAGTGTTAAAAAATCTGCAATGTATTTACAAATCTAGTTGTCTGTAATTGTTGTGGATAGAAAATAGGACTTTGTTGATGAGATTTTAAATCTCTGGTAAATCTTGGAGATCTCATGCGAAGGATTGTAATGCAGTAAAGAATATTGAAATGAACAGTTTAAGAAATTTTTGGCAGTATGTGAAATTGCACACCCGCTGAGGTTGGGTGACGTAACCAGGATAGATGCTTTGATGTACTGGCACCCAAGGGCCGAGATGCCGAGGGGGAGGCTGGGGGCTTGGCTCCCCCAACAACTTAAACAGCATAAGTAAATTACTTTTATTAGTAAAATATGGATGTTGCTACCCTTATTTATCATGGCTGCCCCCCCCCCCAAAAACCAAAAGTTGTATCTCGGTCTTTGCTTGCACCCAGTGACAGTGATCAATTGCCATTTAATGCTTTCTGAGAAAAGCTCAGGTAACATAATCTTACCTTCTCTCTTTTTCCCCCTGGCATCGATGGCCCATTCAATTACGTTTATGGATGGAAATTGCAAGAGTTAATTATCAAAGAGCAGTGGGAGCCTGGTGGCCATGTCTTATGCTATACGATTCAATTCGCAAACGTTAAAAACATTTCTGTCTAGGGGTGCAAGTGTTAACAATGGCAACCACGTTTTTTAACACAGTAGTGCAAAAAGAAGTACATCCCAATATTTGCCCAATCGTGTGTAATTATACCGGGTATTGTAGCAGCTTAAATATCATACTTAAACTGTAATCTCACGACACATCAGTTCGCAAGCCTGCACAGGAGATTAAAATGATATTAGCTTTTTCCAGAATTCCAATGAAAAGACACAAATCCGTTCACCTAAAATAAGTAAATCTTGCGCGAGAGAACGCTGTAGATGATATTGACAATATTGTCCCCGTGAGCTATTCTCAAATATTAATATAAAAGAATTGAGTTGAAAACAAGTCGTCTTCCGTAGCACACAAAAGTAAAGTATTGGAAAATGATCATCTCCAAATTAGTTCCTTAAGTAGCTGACAATTTTATGAGCCAAGAAACGTATCTACTAACTAAAAGTCGGTTGGTCAAAACCTGACCCAAAAATAAGATAATTTTTGCTTTTGTCCCAAAAAATGAGCCGATGCTCCTGTCACATTTATTGACTCCAGATCTTTGGAATGCCACCCCCAGTCATCGATTTGCTTGGTTTGTTCTATTTTCTTCAACAACTTACGTTAATGCTTTTGGTTATCTGTTAAGTTTTTTAGTTCGTTACTAATATGACGTTCTTAGTAATGTTTTTAACTTAACTGTAACAGTATCTAATTATAAATTAACATTACGTTTGATTGATAATTATATGACAAATCTATTGATGTCTTAGAAACAGTCGTATTATAGAGGCAGTGGACTATAAATAACTCCGGATTTTGAATATGAAAGTTGATGTTGTGCTAGAGATTGGTTTTCTCATCAAAATTTGGCATGATATGATGTCTCAGGTACAGGAACAACGAGGCTGCCTCAACGAGGCTGCCGCAACATGGATATGATCTCTTTGTGGGCAGTTGAGTTTGAGACTGAGTTCGTGCAGTAACTCCATAGGTAGTAATGAGAAGAAAATTTAGTGCAATAGAATAACGACTTTGTATAAGAAATGAATATTTGGCACGATGCTTCGGGCATAACTCTTCATCAGGTAAAAGAGAATAGAAGGAGAAACGGTTAAGAAGAGAATAGAACAGTAGAATCGAAAGATTAACTATATGGAACGTAGTAGGAATACGACGTAGAACGTAAGACGAGGTGGAAATGTGTGAGGGGGTGGAAAACGTATAGATAAGATTAATAATAGCTGGATTTGGAAAGAAACGAAAATTGTTTAAAAATTTAAAGATAATACGTTTTTCAAGGGTTTTGCGTTCATTGTTGTTATGAGGTGCATAGCAAAGTCCAGTGACTTTCATGTTGGCTGGTGTATGGCCATGATTCTTGATTCCTAAAGGTGTTTATATTCTTCTCTCTCTACATTGCGGAGATGCTCACCAAAACGCTTACGGGACGTCTCCCCAATGTAGTGAAAGTCGCATTTGGTGCAGCTGATACAGTAAATAAGGCAGGAAGAAGTGCGTGTGAAATTTGTCTTTATGTGGAAGTAGCTGTTGTGGTTGGTAATCGTGGCTGAAGAGTGAACATGGGAGCATGTGCGGCATTTTGGGTGGTGGCAAGGTGTTGTTCCAAAAGTGTCTGTTGTAGTTTGTATCTTTGTGTGGACAAGTATATCACTTATATTGCCATAAGGGGTGGATGTTTAAAAATGTCCGAAGCTTCATGTTCATCAGTTAGCAGGTGGAAATTATTGTATGCAATTTGTTTGATCTGCTTGTTAACTGGATGGAAGGTAAGGGTGATTGTTTGATTGGCGGGATCCAAAGCAGTTTCTTGTGTCATTTATTATACTTGTTCGTAGGCAGAAGAGGTTACTGTTTTTGGATAACTGCTGTTGTTGAAGAAACAAGACATTTCCTGAGCCTTTGTATTGAAATCTTCTTGTTGCGAACGGAGACGGCGAAGGCGGAGAAATTGGGAATACGGAATTGAATCTTTGCATTTGCTTGGGTGTGATGAGATGTATTCAAAGTAGCAGTGAGAATCGGTTTCTTTGTAATGAACAGAGGTGGTGATATGGTCGCCAGAGATAGAGAGTTGAATGTCAAAAAATGCCAGAGTTTCTTCTGTTGTTGTGTTAGTGAAATACAGAGCAGGATGAAGTTGTTGACAAAATTGATAAAGTCCTGTAACTGGTTGATAAGGAGTGAAGTGGCACCAACAACATCGTCTATGTAGCGCATTAGAAGACAAGGCAGGGGGCCATCATAAGTTTGGGTAGCGAGTTCTTCTTGGTATCCAAGGAAAAGGCAGGCGTACAACACGCACAACTTCATTGATTAGCAATGAGAAGGCTTTGCAGCACGAACAGAAGAAGCAGTATTGAAGTCAGAGGCACTTGGCAGTAGATTTACAGAAGGGGTAAACTTAAACCAAATCCTTACAAACAGTGGCGCCCCATCCAAGTCTGGTTAATGAAAATTTTTATCGGAATTTCGTGATATGAAAGTTTCCTGAACTTTCTTGCATAGACAATGCATGTTTGAGTAACACACGAAATTCCTTTTTTATCTGAAGAAATTTTTGAATCGATTTTCCAGCCGTCTGGAGATGAAAGCAGTTCTAAAATAACACAAATATGTGACAAAACGGAAAGGTTTCCCATTTGATGATGTTAAAGGGGGGAAATTTCCGCTTTGATGATGCCCCCTCCCTTTTATAGTCAATCAATGGTAAAACGCTTATAGTTCTTCCAAGCACTGACTCTCACAGCAAACTCTTGGGAGCCATATGCCCTGTATTGTTGCGGATAGGCCCAAGGGAGATTTCATATTTGGAAAACTGGTATAAAACAAGTACAAAAATGATAAAGACAACATTAAAGAAGGTAGTTGAATCAGATGCTGAAAGCTAGAGACTGAAAATTTCTCCCTTTTTGCAGATTCTACGCCTACACTGACGAAGCATGATGGCTTGCCTTCATTTGTTATAAGAGGCAAGTGTCAGGCACTGCAGTGTTAAAAAAATGTCAGGGGAGGGCTGAAACCGAATAAAAAGTGACTTGAATTGCGGTCTATTCCTCAATTCTTTACGTTTTTTGCAAAAAGTGGGGGCTGTCCTGCTATGAGTAGGCAAAAAATTTCCATTTCTTGGGTTTTCCATGTGAGTGTTTAGCCCTGTATGGTTCGTCAAAACCAAAGGACCAGCCGAAAAAGCTATTTGTCAGATTATTCGTCCTTCTGATGTGCGTCTGGTAGTCAGTGTTCGCAAACCTTTTGGTCAAAGTACGTTTTTCAATACTCTGAGAAGTTTTGGACTTTCCCACTTTACCGTTTTATATTAAATTTTGCAGTTGATTTTGCAGTTGTATAAGCTGATTTTGAAAATGTTTACAACGAGTAGTACCGTCGTCTACCCTTAACCGATATACTATGGTCACCTTTCAAATGAGTTTTCCGTAGCGTTTTTCTATTGCCAGAAGCACTTATCATGAAGATTCTAATTTTGGGGGGTTTGGGAATTGAATGTCCATCATGAGACAAAGAAAGCTTTACAAAAGTCTACCGTTGGGAGTTTTCTTTGATAAAGCATGATGAAGGGTCAACACTTGTGCACAGAAACAGTTGGGAAATCATTTGAGGAAGAAAATAAGAGTCTCCTTTGAATCGTAGCAAATTGTTTACCTTGCCAAGACATTAACAAACTGGTGTGCTTGCTGCAATATTGGCTTAAAGTCACCAATACATCAACGAAAAACTGGAATGCTTGTTCCAATATTGGCTTAAAGCGAATTTTAGCACAAAACTTCAAGGTATGAATTTTGAAAATTGGTATTTTATGATTAAATGTAGATAGCAAATCATAAAACATGAAAAGCTAGGTTTTTGCTGGAAAACTATCTTATTTTATCTCGTGACATTGGATTCTCGTCGTCGTATTGCTTTGTTACACTCATTGCAAGATTCACAGAATCCGGCGGACAGCCTATCCTGCGGTTCTTCCTTCTTACACAAACTATCTTATGTCGTTTTCTTCGGGGTCTAGTTAGGGGGTAAAATTGTGGCTTGTGTTTTCAACCAACCAGCCTGAGTCTCACGCAAAAAAATTGAAAATAGAAAAGTGGCAAACATTAAGCCTTGATCTTTGGTTATATGAATCAATGGGTGCGCCGCTGAACACTGGTCGGTCATTGCCGCGGAGGAGTATATGTGACTGCATTGTTTCCTTGTGTTTATTCAACCTGGATGGAACTGAGGTTTTCAAGATGGAGGACAACATGCTTGAAGAAGAACATTTGATTTCCCTAAACGACGGAGTCGTTCTAAGGAAAGGTACGTCTTTGAAGTATGTTAAAGCACGGCCTGGAAAAAAAGAGCGCATGGGGAACTTTAGCTTCTATCTTGATAGCATGATTGGCAAACCGTACGGCTCAACATTTGAGGTCCAACGCAACCAACTTTTTGAAACAAATCCGCTCAATTTTGAAAACGACGAAGCAGACTTTGATAAAGATGAGCAAACTCGTGATAACAGAGAAATTCTGGATAATTCGGACTCACAGAAGCTTAGCAAGGATGACATAATGAAACTTAAGGAGGGTGGAACCGACAGCCAAGAAATTATAGAGAAGATTGTAGAAAGCAGTTCAACTTTCAAAGATAAAACCTCATATTCACAAGCCAAATATTTAAAGAAAAAGAAAAAAAAGTGAGTTTATTAATTTTTGGTTTTGATTCAGTTTCCTATTTTTCATTCTTTTTTTGTATATCTGTACCACAGTGCTGCCTGCTGCTCTGTCCCTGTTGTTATCGTTGACATTCAAGTTCAAGTTTTCATATTTAAAATTCCACTACATACAAAGGTCTTACAACAATACAACTAACAACAGCAAATACAATAGTAATTGAATACAACACAAATTATACATACTACTGAAATGGGCTTGCGTAGGAAGAGGAATTTATTTGAGGAGGAGCTCTCTCTGTAGATAGACTAATCGAGGAGAGAGCTCCCCCTGAGCAAAGAACCTTATTATTCATCGAATACCAATATTTTACTTTTCAAGAAAGGACATGACTGACATGATATTTTACTTTTCAGAAAACTGAGTGAATTTCCAAATCCTAACTTAATTGTATAGAAAGAAAGTAGAAATTAGCACACTTAAGAATTATACTGAAGGAGAAATTGATGCCTTTGTGCCCTGATTTTATTAAAAATAAAAGGACCAAACAATATCTGAAATCTTGGTGATAAATGCAACAGACTGTAAACCTATGGAACTATTATTCTTATGGTACATGGTAATATCCCTTCAAAAAATATTTCGTACCCATAGATAACTCTTTCTTCAAAAAGCAAATAGGGTGATTTTGTCAGTTTCTTGTTAGATAATTTTGAAAGGATGTTTAGGTATGGTGCTTAGTGAGCTTTGGCTCTAAGCTTCCAAGAATTGACATTGATTTGAAAAATGTTTAACAGCTGACACTCATAGGAAGGATGTGGTCAGTTATAGAAAAGGTTGCTAAAGTTGTATATTAGATTGCGTATTCAATTCAGGATCAATTGTGAATTGTTGTTGTTTCCTGAAAATAATTTTATACTTGATTGGAAAAGAAAGCTTTCTTGCTTTATCCAGCTAACATTATACATATATGATAAGCCACTCTAGAAACAAAATGCTCAAACATCCATAACATATGTTAAAGTCTGTTTTGTATGCTGCATAAAGCGTTTTGCTAAGCATGTTTTGTAATTGCAGGCACTTGGCATACTTCATAACTTACAAACCCACAGCTCGACTGTTGTCTCAGTTGTATTTCACAAAAGCAGCTTCAAAGATCCTAGAAATCAGACCTGACACACTGGCACAAATTTTAGCTTGGGCAAACATACATTTTGGGTCCAATGTTCTAGTTTCTGAAACTTGTCAAGGCATGGTCATAGGGTCAATTCTAGAGCGTATTGGAGAAGATGGTCAGATTGTGCAAGCCTACAATGGAAATTGTCCTGTGAGGATAATTCTAGACCAGTTTAGCTTCAAAGAAGAGAAAAAGACCAAGCAAATATGTGGGTTTTCTTTTGAGAGTATTGAGGAAATAAAAGATGAGCTTGATGGCAAATGCTTTCCCCAGAGTGAAAAAAAGCAACATGAGTTCAGTGCAGCAGAATCAAATGAAGAGAAAAGAAACAGCAACAACATAAGTTCAAACAGCGATAATAGCTTGTCAAATGAACTTAAGGAGTGTAATCAGAAACTTGGCAATGAAACAATAAATCCTTCTTTAGCAGAAGATTCAGTTGATAAAGATAGTGATATGGCAGATCAATGCGATACATTGTTGACACAAGATGATGAAAGTATACCTTGTAATAAGCGGTTTACCAAGGAAAATAGAATCGAAGAAGAGATTCGTGCAAAAGAGTATCTGAAAAGCAAAAATTTAGATGCACTTATCATTGCAACAAAGTTTCATCCATTGGCAATTCTTCTTGAGCTGATGGAGTTTATAAAACCATCTTCTCCCATTGTTGTCTATTGCCAATACAAGGAGCCACTGATGGAGTGTTATCGCTACTTGAGAGATGCTTCGCTAGCCATCAATGTAAATCTAACAGAAACATGGTTGCGAGAGTTACAGGTGCTACCAAATAGAACACACCCAGGCATTACAATGAGTGCCAGAAGTGGATATTTATTGAGAGCACTGAAGATACAGGGACCTGATGTTAAAGAAACTTATGACTGTGAACCAAAACAAAAAATTTTAAAACATGATTGATTTCTTTGTACCATATGTATATCATTCAATCACCAAAGGACTCTTCATTGAAGTTTCCTGAAATCACTGACATGGTTGATTTGTTTTCTAGCTTCTTAAACCCTTAAATGGGTTCTTGAACCTGACTCTATTAAGCCCCTGAATTGCTGGCCATCCTCGAATTAGCCCCCACGTTGGAAATAAAAATTATTGGTAAGCTACCACTTTTTACTAAGCATCCTCCCTGACATGCCAGTTTCTACAATTCATAATTTTAGTCTATGACAAATTCCATATTCAATGGAAAATGACAACATAGAAATAACAAAGCTTTTCACAATTTTGTTGTTGTCACTATGACTTTAAACATCTTCATTTATGGGCAACATGTTTCATTTCTCATTATGAACTAAAAAAGTGAGATTGTTTTAGTATGAACATTTTTATGTAGAAAAGGATTTAGGTCCTTCACCCTCATTTATGCCACCTCCCTCAAATGAGCAACCATCCAAACCAGGAGGCTAATTTGTGGATTAAATCCTGATATTCTTGTGTGTAATGAGTGTGTGTAACTTGTTCCTTTAAACATTAGCGTTTGTATAAAGGCAACATTGCAAAATTTCCTAACTATTATCTATCACCCAATGTATATTCCATAAATATCTAGACAGTGGAAAACTTAAGCTTAGTTTCAAAAGGAGATTATTAGATAATGAAGTTAATATCAAGATGATTATTCACAAATTTCAGTTGATTTGGAAAATATTCTGTAGGGATTTTGATGACCTTTAATGTTGCATTTAAACTTTCCAACAGTTATGGACAGTATAGATTTAAGTACAGCTTTGACAAAAGGTGTGTTCTAGAATTGTGTCTTAGAAAGCCACGTTCTATAGTAGGCAATTCTTTCTAAAGAAGGCCTGAAAAGTGATTTTTACCAGTTTTTTGCTCTGTTGACTGACCACCGATAAATAGCTTAGCAAAAATAACCAGGACTGTGGTAAGGGGGCACTCGCCTCTGTCCCTCTGGTCTGGAATGTGATCTGAGATGAAATGTAAAAAAATGAACCAAAATTAAACTGCCTCTGTGGTGCAATGTTGAAGAAATGTTAGAAGAAAAAAAAACATTTTTATTCGATGTACCTACAAATTGCAAATGGAGAATGAAAATTTCTAAATATAAATTGTCTACTGTGATTTTAATTAAAATTTAGAAATTATCCGTAAAATGCTAAATTTTTATCTAAACCGCACCCAAATAGCTCGGAGGTTCTCCATTATCAAGACTGGCTTAATAAACCTTCTGCAAGTAACAACTGTGATTTTCACTGTACAATCGGCCTTGCTTTTATCAATAAAAAGGTTGATTATACAAGTTAAACTAAAACATCCCCGTAAAATACATCATCAAGTCCGTAAATTTTTTGGTGATTTGCAAAAGGTGCAGATAAAAGACTAAAATATACAAATGGACAAAAACAACAATAAGAAAGTTAAAATCCTCTCTCCTAATTGAGCTAGTCTGTATTCTTTGGTAATGGAGGCTTGTTTCAGAAATTTAGTTTTGGCAAATTCAAACAGCTCTAATTCTGATGATTTAAGTAAAACAATATTATTTTTTTGAATAAAAATATCTGTAATCACATACCATAGTATTGATTACTTGTTATTTGAAAAACTGTGCTATACAAACCTTACGATAATTTTTCTATACACAGAAATCGCTTAGGGCATATTTGAACGGGGGACTGAACACATGAACCGCCTAGATTAGGCTAATATCAGGTAGTGAGAGAAAGATTGAAATTTTGACAATTCGTTGAAAAAGAATAAATCAGTCATTTTGTTGGGTGTTTGGAGAAAAAGTGCCACCCCAAAATGTATTTCATGAAGAATTTGATGTTGGTGTGCTGATTTCTATGTGGATGAATTTGATACAATGGATGACTTGGATTCCTTTTTGCTCAATCGTCTGACGTCATTTGGGCTAACGTATCTTTTTCTTGCAATTACTTCAAGTTCTTCTTCAGTTGCTGGAATTCCATTATCATCCTCATCATCATGAGCTACTGCTGGATTTGCGTATCCTGATTCATTCCTGAAAAATAATTCTCAATATTAAATTTCAATACAAAATTGTCGCTTCAAGGACGCACAACTCTACGAACAAGGCTGGTAACTATAGCCAAATAATAGCAAAGGGGCTCGTATCGTTTCCACGTTGTTAATGGCGCATTGTGATCCCAAAAATTGACAAGTAAATGCGTCAAAAAGCCCTACTAAAAGAGCATCTGGACACCTTGTGTTGTTTCTTGAATCACAAAATATTTTCTTTTTATGTTCCCTGAAACTCTTTTATCCAGAAAAAAGCTGTTCCATGAAAATATTTTTCAAATTGAGTCTATGATTTGTGCAACAATGTATTTGAAATCGCTGATTCACCTTTTAACTTCTGCATTATCGAGTACCTTCTGCCAAATAGTTACAGCAGAATTAAAAAAGTTAGAGAAAAATACAGTACTCCCTATAACCTTTCTACAGACCATCACGCAAAGACATCTCAGATCATAAACATGGCTACCAGTTGTGCCAAGCATAAATTTTTCATGAAGTAACCACCAGGAGCCCGACTATTTAATTAATTCCATTAATTAAGATAATCCAATTATTCATCATTTCAAGACCCGTTGTACTCGCTTATTAAGGTTAATTTATTAACTATGCGACCGCTAATGATTTTTATAAAGACGTGATATTCAATAGATATAACGTTTTGAAATTATTTAGAACGGTACTGCTAAGTGGCTTAATAGGGCGGATAATGACCCAAAGGTGATCACCCTTTAAACTAAGATAGTATAGGTGTCCAAATAATCCAGTAAGAAAAATAGTCGTGAAATCCCCCTTGGTTGGACCAATCAAGTTCCACTATCCCCTGGCTGGTGAAAGACAGATACAAATATATAGATAACGATATTGTTCATATAGGTTTTTACCTTGCCTGTTGACTCTACGCTCCCTGACAATACGCAGAGTCTGCACCAAGGCTAATAGATTTTATGCAACGTGTATACATATGTGCTTACTTGCTTCTTGCTTGTATTTATTTTTGTAACTAATTGAGGGTAACTAAGTCTAGTTTTGGACGAGGACGTGCCACATTTTGGTTCAAAATTTGGACTAATAATTTCGCATATTTCTGAAAAATATGTCCCTTAATCCCGCAAACATGATGAAAACTATACCTAAAATTTCGCAAGGCAAATACCATTTTTAAAACACAACAAAATCATCAAACAAATTTTGCATGTCCTTTTCCCCAAAATCTCAAAACTACACATATTTTATAATCTCATTTCTAACTCATATTCTATTTGTTAATGCTAAATTTCTTTCCTAGTAATTTTGCAATATTTTCCAAAATGGTGCTCATAATTCTGCATCCTTCTTTAAATGGTACCTAAAATTCTGCACATTTTCAAAAACTGATACCGATAATTCCGCACTTTTCAATAAGAAGTATCCCTAAATAATTGCACGTCCCGGTACCTCAAAACCTATTAAGGTAAGAGTGTACATTTGTTGGTGTGAAGAACAGGATGGCTCTAAGTTGCCGCCCAGAGCTTCACGCTTAATGCGATGATGAGACAACTTTGCTATGTAGGTTACTGTATTATAGCATATAACCGTATAAAATGTGTAGCAAAGACTAGCAACATTGAATCATTGTCTGCTGCACCCCACCGTTGTACATAGAAAAAACTTTTCGTTCTGTGAAGCTTGTGATTATGAAATGGATCTTACACTAGATTCACCCTTGAGGATCTTTCAGGCAGTAGCACTGTTCCACCTTCAAATTGTTCTTCTAATTCAGGATAAGCTCGTGCGTTTGATTTTGGACGATCGTACAAGTCATCTGCCACAACTGTATTCCTGTGGAATTAACAAGACACTTGAAAAGACCGTTCAAATGCAAAAACTAATGAGTAAATGAATAAAATAGCTATGCATATCACTGCACTACATCTTCAAAGTTTTTACACGGTTTTAATTCGGTAAAAGTGTTTCTAAAGGTGTTGGCAACTCTGAAATGCAATCTTGATGTCAGAAAGCTGACCCGAAACATGCAGAGTTGAACTGCGAGTTGTGTACCCTTTTTACCTTGGGAGTGTTGCCACAAGAAGGGCTAACAAGGGCATTGCTAGTAGGTGGTGCAGGGGATATAACAGTTCTTTACGATTTGGTCGATAAACTGTTAGTTTGTAATACAACAATATTGCCTATCGGCAGGAGAAATAGTACGGAAATGTTTCTCCATCTAGGCCTTCCTTGGTGAATTTTACTCTTGAAGACCCCCCCCCCCCCTTCATTTGGAAGTATAAGCTACGTTAGGCGCAGGTTCGGGAAAGATAGCTTGCCGAATATTGGAGGTACTGAACACAAACAAAAAATGTATAATGTATAATGATAGGTGAAGATTATAATAACCTTGCATTTGGTAACTCGACTGTTTTCCTAATATCGTCATTTCCATCATCAGAACTAATAGAGTGCGATTTTGGCCTGTCGTAGAGATCTTCTGCGTTAACTGATTTTCCATACAATGGGTTTGGAAATGCTCCGTTTTTTGCTCTCAGTTCTATAGTGTTGCCTAAAAATTAACAGTTGAATTTTGAAAATTTTCTCGTCATGTGCAAACAACGTACCATATAATTTACAGTAAATAAGTTTGCTGATTCAGACATCAAAATACATGTGAATTGCGAAATGAAACAAAATATCAACTTACAATGGAAGAAAAAGCAAGAGAGGTCCGGTTGCCATAAAGGATGTTGAGAGTCATTTTGGATTTTGGTTAATATTTAAGTAAAGGGTTGGTCTCAGACAATACTAGCATTACCAATAACATCTTTCGTAAGAAAAGGAAGGGGAAAAGAAAAGGAAACATTAGAGATATGTGGGAGAGAGAAAGTAGGGAAAAGGTCAAGATAGAATATACAAGGATAGGAGAATTGTGGAGAGAGAGAAGGAGTAGATAAGTATGGGAAAGGGAGACATACCAGACTGTAATTAGCAAAAGTAAGATACAATGGATGTAGCTTGATTGTAAAATGCCCAGAAATAAAAGTCTCTTTCATTCCTGTTAACAGTGTATTCACAGTTCACTATTGTTAACATTATCAAATAAACTTCTAAATATATATAGATATATATATATATAAAGATATATATAAAGAAGAAACAGACAGCGCAACATAATCTGGTACAACCCACCATACAGCAAGAATGTACAAACTAACATCGGCAGAACTTTCCTCAAGCTCATACACATATACTTCCCCAAGAATCACAAATTCCACCATATCTTCAACAAGAACAACGTGAAAGTCAGCTACAGCTGTATGGATAATATGCAAACTATCATCAACAAACACAACACGAAAATTATCAACACCAATCCCACCACTACCAACGAGAAAACATGCAATTGCCGAAAAAAAGACCAATGCCCACTAGACAACAACTGACTCTCTTCCAGCATCATCTACAACGCACATATCACTACAACCGAAGACACTGTCAGCAAAAACTACATTGGCCTAACAGAAGGAACCTTCAAACAACGATTTACACAACACAAACTCTCATTCCGCAACCGAAAAATACGCCAACAGTACCGAACTATCAAAATACATCTGGGAACTTAAAGACAAAAACAAGGATTATGACATACAATGGACCATCATCACCTCAGCCAAACCATACAACAACATTACAAAAAGGTGTGACCTATGCTTAACAGAAAAACTACACATCATCAAAGCAAATAACAACACCCTTCTAAACAAACGATCCGAATTAATCTCCAAATGCCGACACGAAAACAAGTTTTATCTCATGAACAATAGAACTCCAACTAACTAATTAACCTGTATTAAATAAAATTTCTTTTGTCTAACTTTATCACACCTTTTGTATATTTATACCGCGGAAACAGGAATATTTTTCATTATAGTCAGTCTGATGAGTGCGTAAGCACGAAACTCGGAGTAACAGAGAACATGTCTCATTTCTAGTCTATATTCTATTTTATTATAGATATATATATATATCTCTTCATCTCCTGAAGAGTGAGTTATTCACGACACAGGCTTGCAGAGATTAAACTTGTAGTTTGATTTTCTTCAACTATTCACATACCTTGCTTTTCCTTTCCTACTTGATAATTTACATACTGAGGCGATGATTGCGGGCTCTCTTTTTTCGACGGGATTCTTTTTGGTGCACCTAAATGATGTAACACGAGAACGTTAACACAGAATTCAAGATTTTTGAAAAAATATCCCTTTCCATCAAATCTTTATGATTTTTTCCCGTTCATCATTTTGATATAAATACTGTTATAACGTGACGATGCAATGAAAGAACAGAGTAAACGGAGTGGTTAGCAACGGTGCTCATAACTATACAATTACCAGAATGCATTGCGTGTGGCAACACAAGTGACGTAATAATGGGATCGGTCTGTATTAGCTGTTGTGTCCGCGGAACGTTCAGAGGTTCAGGCTCTAAATTCAATACAAAAGCAAAAATCAACGACTAAGAGGAAGGGCCAGAGAAGGGATAACGATTTTTCACTTCATTTATCTCGACTGTCCCACTCTGTTCAAATTCATCTTTCTGGCTGAAAAATTGTCAGTTTTTCACTGTTCAATGAATATTTAAAATAGATTTGGCGCCCGTTACTTTGCTTTTGTTCTCTTTTGTTCTTTTTGATCTCTTTGCATTACTGCGTTTGACACCGCAATATCATTTTAACGTACAGCTCGATAAATATGAAACAGTAATACTCAGTGGCGGATCCAGACTACCGCCATTACCGCTCGAGCGGTAGTCAGATTATTCAAAAAATTATAGAAACAAGGATCATTCTCATGTTTATCCTACTACTTTAATTAAACCATAATTAATTATTGAAAATGTTTGATCGCGCTGCAAACCAAGCCTTTCTTCCTAGGAACATGCCTGAAATTTCCACAGAGACAGAAATATGTTTTAATTCCATCGCGGGGGCCCCTTAGTTATGGTAAACAACACCTTAATCTCAGGAAAAACATTTTGGGCTTTTGGTGCATCAGCCCTTGTCTTGCCTGAGCAATGACGCAATTTTATGGTCGGTGTTTGATTCCAGGGAAAAAACTGCCTCAGTTTTTTACCCCGATAATCAGACTGATACACCTGTCACACAATCGAATGACTGTGTGAGAAGAAGTGAGACAGGAGAAGGCAGAAGGAAGTATGTAACGGGATATAAGCAGGAGGAGAAGTGAGTAAAAGGGGACAGGGATGGGAGGGGAAAACGCGTACAAACAACGCGTGAGTCTTGCTGCAAAATATGACATGACCCTAGCTGCATCGCTGTACTTAAACAAATATGCCAGGAAAAGACCACCAAGAAAATACCACAAGGTGATTAGCAAATAGCTAAGGTAACATGATATCCACAGCCTACTAAGGATATACGTGTGGGACCACCCGATTCTAGAAAAGGGGAATCTGCGCACTTTCCCCGCGGGTATTAACTCGAATTAAACGATTAATTCCCATTTAATTCCATCGCGGGGGCCCCTTAGTTATGGTAAACAACACCTTAATCTCAGGAAAAACATTTTGGGCTTTTGGTGCATCAGCCCTTGTCTTGCCTGAGCAATGACGCAATTTTATGGTCGGTGTTTGATTCCAGGGAAAAAACTGCCTCAGTTTTTTACCCCGCCACAAAAAACATGACAATGTTTACACCCATCAAACACTGACTTAGAAAACCTGTAACTGAAGGAGACTCTTGCCCTAACCTTACTAAGGGAGGAAGTTATTGGTGAAGAGAAGCGGGGAGAGAAAGCAAGAGAAAAGAATGTTTGCCAACAACAGCAAACGCTTTTTTTTTGTATGTTTGCCCACGACAGCAAACGCTTTTCGTTGTATGTTTGCCAACAACAGCAAACGCTTTTCGTTGTATGTTTGCTAACAATAGCAAACGCTTTATTTTGTATGTTTGCCCACGACAGCAAACGCTTTTCGTTGTATGTTTGCCAACAACAGCAAACGCTTTTTTTTTTTTTTTTTGTATGTTTGCCCACGACAGCAAACGCTTTTCGTTGTATGTTTGCCAACATTGTGTGTTTGCCAACAACAGCAAACGCTTTTTTTTGTATGTTTGCCCACGACAGCAAACGCTTTTCGTTGTATGTTTGCCAACAACAGCAAACGCTTTTTTTTTGTATGTTTGCCAACAACAGCAAACGCTTTTCTGCCACACGTTTGCCAACAACAGCAAACGCTTTTCATTGCATGTTTGCCAATAACAGCAAACCCTTTTCTTCTGCATGTTTGCCAATAACAGCAAACCCTTTTCTTCTGCATGTTTGCCAACAACAGCAAACGCTTTTTTTTTTCTTTTTATTTTGCATGTATGCCAACAACTGCAAACGCTTAATATTGTTTTTTTTTCTTGTACTTATAAATTTGCATTCTGCCAACAACGGCAAATGTTTTGTTTTACTTACATGCTTCCCAACAACTGAAAACGCTTGATGATTTTTTTATTTTTATTTTATTTATATATATATTTGCATGTTTGCCAACAACAGCAAAACCCTTTTCTTCCGCATGTTTGCCAACAACAGCACAACGCTTTCCTTTGCCTGTTTGCCAACGACATCAAACGTTCTGTTTTATTTTTCATACTTGCCAACGACAGCAAACGTTTTGTCTTTATTTTACATGTTTGCCATCAACTGCAAACTCTTAATATTTGTTTGTTTGTTTGTTTGTACTTATAAATTTGCATTCTGCCAACAACAGCAAATTTTTTCTTTTATTTACATGCTTCCTAACAACTGAAAACGCTTAATGGTTTTTCTTTTCTTTTATATATATATTTGCATGTTTGCCAAACAACAGCAAACGTTTTGTTTTGTTTTGCATGCTTGCCAACAACAGTAAACATTTTGTTTGTTTGTTTTTTGTTCACCTTGCATGTTTGCCACCAAGAGTAAAGGCATAACTAGACGTGTTATGGTGACAACAGCAGACGCTTTTCTATGTATGTATACGTATGTATAGCCCTGGCAAACTATCTCCATATTCTATTTGAATATATAAACCATAGCAAGAAAACATTTTGTATTTACTATGTGAATTTCCATAAACGCAGCACACTATCTCCATATTTCATGTGAATTTATGAACCATGGCAAGGAAGATTTTGCATTTGCCATTTGAGTTTGCATAAACACAGCAAACTGCCACTATATTTACCATTGCAGTTTGCATGACAGAACAATTGACATGTTTGCATTTAGCAAGAAACATCACCACAGTAAGCTATCTAGGTATTTACCGATTTATATTGCAAACATTGGTTCTGCAGATTCAGCTTATATGTTTTAGATTCTGCAGATTTGTTGCAAAGCCACAGTAAACTTTTCTACATTTACCAAGCAAAGTGTGCCTAATGTTAGTAAATTCATTGTAAAATGTAAAATAGATTTGCATAACTACAGCAAATCAATTCTATATATATAAATATTGAGCAAGTTTAGTATTAACAATATAGCATGTTTTACATTGAACCAAGAAGTTCGCTCTCAACAAAAAGGCTTGCCTAAAGTAGCAAAATACAGATTGCTCAAACCAATCAAATTTGCACCAGAACAAAAGGGGGCACACAATGCATTCATAAATAGGCAAAAACAAAAAACATTTTATGCATTTGCCCATCATGATTGATGAAAACAGAGAGCAAAGTTGCCAGCGCATTTTTTCTAAATTGTTTAGCTCTGCTGCTATACAAATTACATCAAAATACCTGTATTACATACAATAAGTTTTGTTGTTGTTGTTGTTGTTGTTGTTGTTGTTGTTGTTGAAAATATAGCGTGTAGTTAGTTGGAAGTTTGTTGCCATGGTGACTAGTGGCACTTATAATAATGTAACAAGATATCTTCAAAATGCAACAAAAGCTACTATATTTCAGCATACGGAAGCATACGGATTAAAAAGCAAAGTGCAGATAAATAACCACGTGCCTCAGATTCACTCTAAGTGTTCCTGCACATTCTTGCAAAAATCCTTAAAAATCTTTTTAATTATTGTAACCAAAAAGGACGTTCAATGAAACCGAAACTGAAGGGCATGGCCGCAGCAATTTTCTGAACGGGGTCTTGTTTTGTCAATAACCACTGGGCACAAGCCGGCTAAAGACGGCCCTGCTTTTTGGTATCATCTTGCTGTAGGCAATAGTTTCATTTTGTTAGGAAAAGTAATCAAAGGAATAGACCAATTGGGGTTATCTAAAAACAGTAAACTGGCAATCAAGATGTTCCAAGGGGCATTGCCGAGGCCCAGCGTTAAAAATGTTATTATGTAACTCGAGCGAAGTTTTGGTGCCAGACTGAGGTGAACACTACCGTGAGGGCCCACTTAACCACAGCCAAGCAAGCAATGTGACATTACCAAAACCATGAAAACAATCCTTAGTCAATTTATTGGTTCATTTGATTATTGATTTTTTGTTGAAACAAGATCAAACTGATATTCGAACTTTACAGGTGTGTTTGCGAAACTAAAGTATGAAGGTTAGGACACTGGGAGCAATATTGGGCTCGCTAAGCGTTTACTATGACCATACTGGCAGGTTTGTTAAACCACAGTATGACTGCTTTAAACGGAGGGCGGCAGTGTGATGCAGCCAAAGCAAGGACCTGCTGAATGGTGTGCAATGCCGATGGGTGTCACTTAATTGGATCTCGATACTTTTAAAAGGCTAAAAAAACTGATCCTAGATGGACCATGTAACGTGTCCAGAAACTTTTGCTGGCATGACTGTACAATCTAATGCTGGTGTTAATTTCCTCCACGTAAATATAAAATAACGGGGCAGTTTGCCACACACCCCTTACGCCAACAATGACAACACAAAGATACTTTTTGCAATTGAGGGGATTTTAGAGACAGCGTTTGTTAAATCCCAGATGAATGGAACCAAGGAGCCTGCGCCAGGAGAGCAGCTAGGGCAGTTGCCCCTGACCTCGCGAAATTGAGCATTTTTCTTCGTTTGACTATTGTACGGGCTATTGTTTTGCCCTTTTTGCTCTACGCTTTGCCCCCGTTGCCATCTCTGAGTACAGGCATCCCTGCCTTGGACAAGAACATGACAGGGTAAATTAGTTGAAAGAATAAGAACAAATAACAACAAGCAGGTATTCGTGGTGGATGCGTTTGATTGGGCGGCCTGGCATGTGGCTTTACCGAGAGGCAGCACTGTGGTCTTTGAATACTGCCCCCTAATTTGTCGTATTTATGGTGGAGATATGAGGCTCCAGGGTTGGTAAAACGGCAGGAAATAGTAGATCGAAAAATTAAAAACAAATAACCTACAAACCATGCTACAGCCAATGTAGAAAAAAAAAAAAATGCTGGTACAACCTTTTCTCTGGAGCACGTGATAGAATCGAGATGCAGGGTAACTGAAACTGTAATAGCAGTAGACAGCAGCCACTGAGCGCTTGACCTGAACTGCTATAACTTTCGATAACTCTGCCAAGACCTAACAACCAGTACCTGCAACTTTCCAACCATGCTATGACAACAGAAAGCAACGGTCGAAATCATGACCATGATCAGCGTCCGGCCATTTGACGGTAGGACTATGTCCTTTATTAGCGGGTTTTAAATAAGTTACACTTTCGCAGAATAGTTCACTTCTCTACAGAGAAAACGCGTACAAACAACGCGTGAGTCTTGCTGCAAAATATGACATGACCCTAGCTGCATCGCTGTACTTAAACAAATATGCCAGGAAAAGACCACCAAGAAAATACCACAAGGTGATTAGCAAATAGCTAAGGTAACATGATATCCACAGCCTACTAAGGATATACGTGTGGGACCACCCGATTCTAGAAAAGGGGAATCTGCGCACTTTCCCCGCGGGTATTAACTCGAATTAAACGATTAATTCCCATTTAATCCATATCGCTATGGAAATTGCGTGCCAATTGCCGAGCCACATGTTTGCAAATAGAAGGCTAGCATGGGGGGATGATGAAATCATGGCTTGCTAGTCGGTGTAGAGCGGATTCGAGCTGCACTGAGCGGTAGTCAGCTTGCCTAGACCAATCAAATCGTCAGAAATCACTGCCAACCTGGGGGGATGCATACAAATTTTGTTGACAACCAATGAACAACCGAGTTGACTACCGCTCAGATGGGGGGTTGAAGTAGTACTGCCGCTCAACGCGGCTCAAACGTTACAGAAAGATGGGGGGATGCCTACATATTCTGCAAGTGGGCAAACTGTAACTTCAAAGCCGATGTGACCCATTATTCTGTACAATACACAACTATTCGTAGGAATATATTTTAAAAGAATATTAAATTAAAAGTCAGGCCCACAATATTCGCCAAAAGTATGATTCTTTGTTTAACAAAAGTTGCTCTCAATAATTGCAAATTTTATCTAGCGTTTTAAACTTAGTAATTTTCAACAGGTCTGATTTTCATAAGTAATTGTCCGACTAAATGCGAGTTTTAGGCGTCACTTCGAAATTCTGCCAAATTGTTCTTTTTTCCTAATTCGATGGTGTTCCTCGTCTAAATGCCGTAAATTTTTTTAGAATATCCATCCTCAGAATATTGAATAAGATTATTTATTTCTTCTCAAGCTTGTTGTAAGGATATATGAAATTTCAGTAAAGCACCGCTTGTCTCTTGAAAATGGTCTACATAAGAAATTATAGAAAGCAATAATCATTTTAGAAAACCGGGTGTGACCAAGAAATGGGTGTGGTCTAAAGGGTGTGGTCAACCCTCTATCTCATTTCGGCGGTAGTCAGATTTTTGGCTGGATCCGCCACTGATACTGTATTATAAAAGTGAACTATGAGTAAAAGCAATAAGCTATTTCCTTTACACACAATAAGCAAAAAACCGTGAAAATGAACAACTCAAAGATAACAAGGCAAACTCTTGCATCAAAACTCGGCCTATTATTTACACCAAAGAAGCGAATTGGATAGCCACATGGCCTCACCTGGCCTCGCCAGAGCTTATTCGAATTAAATATAGCCTCTTTGTGTTGTGTTTGAGGTACAAAAACAGCATTAAAGCAATAGAGAATACAGCTACGATTCAACTATGCTCATTATCTCCTATTTCATAAACCTGATCGGTTTGAACAGAATGTCTTAGATTTCACTGCAAGCCACATAGCCACCATATCCCTTTCAAAAACTTTAATTTCTTTTTGTTCTAGTAGTCGCTTATTCGAAAGTCTACCTTGAACTGGAAGTCCCACAACAATACTCATCCAAACGCGAACATATCCGCGTGACGTCAGATTCAAGTAGTCCTTTCTTTACATGTAATTGTCACAAGTTAGTCACAGCGTTTTGTTTTCGGGGTATAGTACCCAGGAGTAGGGTATAGTAATTATTTCGTGTAGTGTTTCTTGCATACTGTAATTGCAACTATTTATGAAAATACATAATAGAACAAAATTTATCACCTTCAGTGCTTGGCTCAGGTTGAAGTTCTCGTGATGGAGGAACTGAGTACGTTGGTACTGGATCTTTCTTTGGCTTCTTAGGGACATGTTCTTGAGCGTATTCGTAATCGCCTTTAAGCCGTTTCAAAATCTCCTCAAAGTTCAATCGCTTTTCAGGGTCTTTGAACCAGCATTTTGTCATTACTTTATCGTAGATCTCGTTTGGACAGATATCTGGCTTGGGTAATACAACACCCTGAAAGAGATGTGGTAGTTTCGAATGGCTAAAATTAAAGTTATAATTCGTTTGCATTGATGCTAGAAACAATTTTTTGCGACATGACAATTAAAAAAATAGATTCTCAAAGGCAATAGCAAATTTGCTATTCTTTATCAGATTATACGGTCAAAAAAATTGAAAGAGAGTTGAAGAATAAAATGAATTTATTAGCATCAAAGGTAGCTTTTGACCATTGAAGTCAGATATCTGTGATACCATACATTTTCGCTGAATATACCTTTTTAATAAACTTAACGACTTCATCATTCGAGTAACCATAAAATGGTTGTAGGGCGTAAGTGAATATTTCCCATAGCAAGATGCCGTATGAGTAGACATCGGATTCCACCGTGAATTTTCCATAAAGAAGAGCTTCCGGTGGCATCCAGCGAATGGGTAGCATGGCAGCACCACCAACCTTCAAAGGGAGACATCGTTATATAAGATTTTTAACGCAAATGCAGATAGGTTTCTCTACTGTACTATCAAGTTATTAACTGTACGGGGGTCGGGGGGGGGGGGATAGTAAACTCCAATTTTCAGAAATTTTGCATACCTATTTCCATTTATTGACACCCCCCTAATTATGTATTTCATGCAAAAATCCTATTTAAACCCCCCTCAATTAAAACATAATTTCGGAAAGTCTAAGCATTTCAATCTATTATGACCCCCACCCCATTTAGGATTTTTTAAAAAAATGCAAACTCCCCTTCCTTAATAGACTATTACAATTAGGAACTTGAGAGTAGATAGAAATTACAAACACGAAAGTCCAATTCCCAATCCAGATTTTCAACGTAAATATAGGCAAAGTTTCTCTACTGGGGACAAGAATCACACACACGAACGTGTCACAACTAATTCGGAAAGTGATTCGAGGATCTTATCAGATCGTTCCTTTTCTGACCTGCTAACCAGTTTCTTTTCATCTACGGATTCATTCATATCGGAAGGCAAGTTATATCACATGTTAATTCAGTTTAAAAAAATGAGCAAAGATGAAACTCTACTTTTTGTTCTCTTCTACCTATAGATCTCCAACAATGATCTATTTTCAATCCTGTGGTTTGAAAATTTCTTTGGTTTAAGCCTTGGTAGTGCACCTTTCATACTTAAACTTTTCCTATTCATTGTACTGGGCTCGGCTTAAGCCCAGTAAGATTTAGACTTTACATCGCCACTATTTGCCCTAGATATGTAAATACCACATTCTTAATCTTAAAGTCATTCAACTTACTTAGAAAAACTTAAAATGCTTGCACATCATATAGAACAAGAGTGCATCACTGTGGAATAGTTCTGAACAATCATACCAAATAAATGGGTTTAGTAGAAGAGCGTTAGAGGCCTAAATTTGTTTTTATTCTAGGTAGTAAGACCATGTGACTATATTCAAATTAACGATATTCGAAGTATGCATATTTCTATGTACAAGGCAGATGGGCCATAAAGCTGCAGCCACGGAGCAACAAGCATTCCTTTTGATGAATTGCTGCTACCATTTCTCCGTGGTATTTTGCAAAGAAAGAGCCCAGCACAAGAAGTTTTTTTGTTCAGACAATCTCAATTTAGCAATGTTATTCCAACACATGCTAGAAAAAGCAAGTGAGCCCATTGGTTTTATTTCAGAAGTTATCTTTTATATTACAAAGATCACAACACATGTATAAGTGGGGTATATTTTGCTTGGTTCAAGAACACTAAAGACGAAAATTTCCAAAAGATTTACCCTGTAATAATCAGATTCATAAACATCACGTGACATTCCAAAATCCGCAATTTTGACTACAGATTCTTCTCCAACCAGGCAATTTCTCGTCGCTAAATCCCTGTGAACGAATCTTTTTTCACTTAAATACTGCATACCAGAGGCAATTTGGGCGGCCATGTTTACCAAGTTATCCGTAGACAACGAAACTAGAATGAAGTAAAGTAAGCAGATAGAAATTATACAAACGGAAACAGAAGTTAGAGAACAAAACATGCGATAGGCCTACGGGGTTACCCATATTTATTTAAGATAGAAGTGCTCAGGCTGGAGCACAAACCATCAATCCAAAAAAGGATTTCTAGCACAAAAATAGGCCAAAAAAATAATTTTCTCGCCTTGCACAGGGCAGTTTGCAGTTTCTCTATCCTTAAAATGTTTCTCTTATTCAAAACCCCAAGAAATAATTCAGAATTTTATGAACCCGAAAAAGTTATTGTACAAAAAACTTTTGCTCGAATTCTAGATCCAAAAAGAAACCTGAGCACCACTATCCTAAAATATATGACTACTCCCTGGGGTATAGGTAATTCTCGCCTTAAATTCTGATGCAAGATTTGAGGAATCTTTAAATAAAGACAAATATCAAAACCACAGTGGGAGAGCAAACTATTTTTCTGTCCATTTCGCATGCCTAAAGAGTTTTGTGCCATGCGACTTGTTGCATGCTAAGCAATTTAGTAACGGATTATGATAAAAATCAAGTATACATAAACATATTTGCAAAGCCTGGTTTCTATAAAAACCAATTCAAATAGTTAAATTCCACAGATTATGAAAAAATCTACTCCATCTTGGGTTAATATAGCAAGGGGTAAAATTATCAATTACTTGCAGTTGCAATTCCAACCAGAATGAGAATTCGTGTGTAGCACATTGTGTCAAATATTTGCCGAACAGGAATCTAGCAAAAAACCTCCCCCCCCCCACACCCATTAAACAGGTCTCCAGATCGAAAAAAATTCTCTCCAGCCACGCAAAGTTGTAAAGTTAAAAAGCCTTTTATATCGATTCATGGATTATTGTGGGTTACTCTAATTAAAAAGGATAGCAAAAATAAACAGTGCATGATATCAAGCTTACCTTTCTCAGTTTCTTCTGTGTTTTCCGGATCATTTTTTCTCAAATACGTATTGAGGTCGCCATTAACCATATATTCAAAAACCATGCAAAATGGTTCTTCCTCTGTAGACACGGCAAGCAGCTTAAGGATATTTTGGTGATAAAGAACGGTCATCAGTGTTACTTCCTGGATGAAGGAGTCCTTTGTCTCGGCTGACGATCCTTCCTTCAGCATTTTAACAGCCACGCTGATCTCTTCGGCGTCTTGGCCCAATTTGAAACGCCCTGTAAATAACGGTGACACGTCAGTATGAAGGGACATTTGAAACTAGATTGAGATGACCCACCCAACTTTTATAGGAGTTTTGTTTCAAAGATGCATCAACGTAAAATGAAGAGGCAGCGTAAGAAAAGGAAGGATACATTAATTTGCAGCACTATATAACCAACAGACAGTAAACTTCAGTAATTTGCCACTTGCATGTTAATGATAGACAATGCAAGGAATCCAAGGAAGCTGTCACTAAGAGACTAACAGAAATGACTTAAAAGTACTGAGGAACTGAAGTTTTTTGCTGTACCAATGTGTATGTTCTTTGCTGTACCAAAGTTATATATTCATTGATATTTGCTGTACGAAACATGTCAATGAATATATAACTACACACGTGTTTGAGTGGACATTGGACATTTTATAACCCATTTTCGAGTTGCCATTAGTCACACCAATTCATTTACTAAACATCACGCATAAACTGCTTTCTATAAATTTAGGTACATTATTGTCATTGAAAGCATAGGGTGAAAATCGATGTCTGATATAGATTTATGAGGAAAAAATCCTTTAAAATGTCAGTTTGAATATCTTCTGCAAGATTTTCATAAGTTGAGGTGAAGTTTCATTGGCGATTCCGTGACCACTGGTCCAAATTCCGACCAGAGGAGAATCACCAGGATGACGTCATTTCAAACGAACCGAGATATACATGAAACTAATCAGCGTCGCCTTAGCTCATCAGACAATGTTGACCTGGATATATAGTTCTAGAATACGTATAACGTATGACTATCAATAGGATTACGGATTGAAATTTCCTGGAAACTTTATGATGGGTAGTTAACTATTGTGGATAAATCATAGTCATAACTTGAAACGTGACAGATGAAAATTTGGGGTGGACGATTTGCAAAAGAATTGAATACAGAAAAAAATTGATAACTACAATGACGTTTGCGTTGGACTTTATAGAAGACTTTATAATTCTTCCAAACCTTGGAAAACTTTCCCAAACTGTCCTTGGCCAAGATCTTTCACATACTCTACTCTGTCTAAACGACACTGTGGAGGCTTGTGTTCTGGGTTTATACGTGACAGGGCTTCCATCAACGGATTCGGCATTGAATCTTGACGTATGCGATCTCTGACTGTTGTGAAACCTGTGAACAATTCCATATCCTTTTCTAATTCCTGTCGTTTGTAGTCTTGCCTTTTATTCCACCTCCATCTCAAGAATATAAATAAAAGCAGCGCCAGAAAAGCAGCGGCAGCACAGGCAGCAATGATTATAATGTTTTGCTTTGAAATGGACACAGAATCTGATTTGGTGTCTTTGAAATAAAAATACGTATCATTATTAACGATAGACCTGAGAATTAAAGTAAAATGATTCAAAGAAAAACAATTGCATAGCTGGCTTAAGCAAAGTTTGCTAGAAACAAAGAATGCTGATTAATTATATCGAACATACAGTATTAGGCAAAATCAAAATCAAAAATCAATGACACGAATAAACATTGAAATCTAGGGAAAGAAGTTACATCCCGTTATAACGTACTCGGTTATTACGTACTTTCGGATATAACGTACTGGTGTGCTTGGTCCCGGCAAAAGGTGTGCTTGGTTTTAGTAAATTTTTACTTACCCTCGTTACAACGTACTTCGGATATAACGTACTTAATACACTGGTCCCTTAAAATACGTTATAACCGAATTATACTTAAAATTTATTAGTTTGCATAAGAAACATTTGCCCAGGTAAATCTTCATATTGGCATCTTAGCAGGGAGTTCCACAGTATTTGCAAAAGCAACTTCTGAAATGGCCCAAAAAGACAAGTTTTTTCAGCAATAACGAAGGCACGATTGAGATATTCAATGAGAGCTTTAAAAGTGAAATGACATATACTGCAGTGTGAAAGATTTGTATCACCAGGAAAATTTGGTACACATAGAATTCATCAGTTTTCTTGATGGCTGTTCATTTAAAGAGGTGCAAAGATTTGGGAACACATTCTTGTGGATACAGAGAAAAATGTTTTGACAGTATAGCATTCGGTATCAAAACTTGTCTGGGCATCTACCACTTTGCTTTTAATCAAAAGCAGCTGTCAATGTTTAGTGTAAACAGTTCATCTACCATCATTGCAGATACAATTTTGGGTGATGTTTGGTCAAGGTCAAACATTTGGCCCAACAGTTCATCGTTCTCCAGTTCTTCGTTCTTTGTTTACTTTCAGCTGTTTGGGGCCAACAATAAAAAACACGCGCAAATGAGTCGATACCTGCACGGGCTCAAATGCTAGGTGTAAAGTAAAGTGAAATGTCAGGTCGTTGCACAGTTGGCACAAATCATTTTAAATGCACACCAAAAGTCAGATCAAATGTCAGATCATCTGTCAGATAATCGTGTGATTCAAACTGGCCAGGCAATGTATGATTGCTCGTATCAAATGGAGAGCACAGGGGGGAATAGAAGTCAAGAGAAGTCAAGATTATGGAAGCTATCATAGCTGTAGACCTTTTAGAGAACAACGAGACATAGCTAAGTTAACTTAAGTTGTAGTTAACTCAACGTTAAGGTTGAATGTCACCAAATAGAAGAATGTGACTTACCTGGTGTGAATTGTGCATAATTCAAAATGAATCCAGAGGCCTGTTTGTTTGCATCAGTAACAAATTGGATTAACACCTCATTGTTACTTATCGTAATAGCTGGTGGAAGATCTTTGCCACATAGACGGCTAACTTGAGACGATTTCAAATAAGGTCCGTTTCTTATGATGACGTAATCTTTCATGCAGTCTTTGCTGGCTTCAATATCAAACTTCGTGAAAGTCAGCTTTACGTGGAAAGAGATCTGCACATTTATTTTCCAAGTACAATTGTGATTTGGCAAGTACTTTCCTTGTGACATCGAGTGACGTATAACTCCAGAGGTAGATGACAATGTATTGGAGCATGCTGAAAGAGAAATGAGATATAAAGCATAAAAAACCTCGAGTATTCATGTTTAAATCAGTAGCTTGATACTCGTTAAGCCTGAAGACACGTCCAAATTTGCCTTTAAGAACAGATCGATCTTTCCATCCATTTACAAGGCTGCAACGCTGCTATATACTGCCCCAGTCAGTGTTGCAAAGGACGAAAGAACCTTCAGTGAAACGAAAATTATCTAGAATTGCCTTCGATCAACAATGACTGGTGAGAGACTCGAAGACCTGATTGTCCTTGCAACGGAGAAGGACTTGACTGATGCAATCGATTTAGAAATGACAGTGAAAGATTGGAGCAAGAGAGAGAATAGAAAATTAAAGTTAAAACTAACAGGACAGAAATTATAGCCATCTCTAGCATTGTTCTGTTATTTATGCTTGGACCACAAAGTTCGTTTGTTCTTCTAATAGGTTCTGTTTTCAGCAAATTTGTAAGTTTTGTTCT